>NW_027176042.1:5646606-5699106 GCF_023055335.1 Clinocottus analis | reverse complement strand
GACAACAGAGATTACAGCTACAAAGATGGAAAGATGAGGAAAACACCGGGTGGATGTCGTAGATAACGGAGAGACCCACAGTTACAATGGCTAAGACGTACCACAGACGCAACGCACTGTAACAATTCATAGTAGTTGTAGTTTTTGTATGCTAACAAATATTATGTTTAACTTAGTCAAATTTACAAGGGTTTGAATTTAAATAGCAAAAGCTATAGCAGATACTAGTTTAACTTAGGCTATGGATAGTAAACCATAAAGACATTTAACTTTTTCAGGAAGGCATATAAAAGAAGCTGAGCTTCATAAGCTAATGTTAGCGGGACAGCAGCTAGCATGGTGGTGATGTCAGTGGCAAAACAAGGTGAGATAAAGTTTGGGTTACAAATCTCAACGCTGCACATTTTGTTCAACATTATTGTTCCACTGCCGAGGAACAAGGCACATTTTCAAAACAGTGCTTCAGTGGCAAACTCAGTAACTCAACAGTTAGAAATGCTAAAGGGAAATCTCTATCTTACATCGAGATAGAAAATAAATAAAAAAAATATTATATAAAAATAATCTCTTACAAAATATATTCTATCAACCAACATCAGGGGGTGGGGGGGATTCATGTCTGGAAGCTCGCATTTGCTCCTGGTGGCGTTTCCCTAGCGTGAAGAGTCAATATTACTGCTCAGTCACAAACTCCGTAACATTCCAGACAACTAGCAGCAAACTGTGGGGGACAGAGACAAGTGGAAAAACAATACTAGCTTAGCGAGCCCAGGATCAGTAGTTTAATGTTCCTCTGCTAGGCTTAAAGCAAATGAGCTGCAGGCTCACAGATGTGTCATTCAGTCGAGCTCCAGTGTGTAAGTTGTCTTGTTAAAAAAAAAAAGTTTGCTTTTAAGTGCACTTGAATGCATCTACATCAACCTAAAATACCCTTACCAGATTTAGTCAACAGTGAATTTTCAAATACCATCAGTAGTTTTCTCATTTAATAAATTATTAGTCTCGAAAAAAAGAGAAAAAAAATTGCTTGAGGTGAGTCACGCCAGCAAACCAGTGCCGCCTGCAGAGAAGTCAAGCCTGGGCCAGGAAATGGCATTCAAATAAAAAAAATGTAGAAATGTATAAGCCCATAGGTTGAGTCCAGTGTCAAGGCAGATGTCCATTGGCATCAGTATAATCAACACACATTGGAGGAACCGGGTGTCATGATTATTGACAGAATGGAAGTCACTCCGCATGCGTGTATTGTCCCGGTTAGTCCAAGTGCACGGCCAATAAATATGTCTATTTACAGGTGTACACCTCTGTCCTCTCACTACACGTGTTGCATTTCACGTAGCAGCACCACAGGAACTTGCAGTTGCACTGCCAAACGCGCGAGTACTGGTGCGTGTCGTATCCCCGGCCGCAGCACATCAGGTCGCAGCTGTTGGGCTGCAGAGCTGTCTTGTTGCACAGGCGGCCCTGCGTTCCCATGCTGCCCGTCAGCGAGTCAGCCTCACAGTAGTTGGGCGACCTCTCGATGTAGACCAGCTCCGTGTCCGTGGGCTTGCGGTAGGAGTGGGGTTTCTTGATCTTCAGGAAGACGGGGCGCTTGTTGCGGCTGGTCCGCACCGGCTCCACGTGCACGGCCTGGTTGTACCGGTCCTTGAGGACGTATCCCAGCTGCCGGAACTTGGGTAGCGTCGTCCAGCATGTCTTGGTGGTGCAGGACCCCGACACGCCGTGGCACTTGCACTCCAGACGCATGCCCTTCTCCAGGACCTAGACCGTAGAGGGGAAAGTTGAGACGGTACAATGGTTTTAGAGTGTTTCAACGTGTGCCGAAGTGCAACCGGCCAACAGAAATCCAGTCACCTACATTATTTGTTTGAATCGAGCTTTAACTGATGAATTGCGTTGAATTGAAATGTTTTTTTAGCATCACAAGATCGAAGTTGAGAATTATTATTATTTCCTACAGCCGTCTTCCCATAATGAGCAAGTAAGACAGATACGAGTTCGCAGAAATACTCAGTCTAACATATTGCATGAATAGTTCAACAGGTTGAGACAAACGTTTTCGAGCATTCCAAATGAATGTAAGCATTCCAGAGACCTCAGCGCAGCTACAGTATGTCGCCCTATGGCCAGTAGCTATGTGTGTGCCATTCCTTTTACGAGACAGGATGAGCCAGAAAACACTCACGGAAGAAACATACTCATGCAAAAGCATGGAACCGCTATCAGTTCATGTCATGTTATTAAAAATCATAATGGATAAACATAAAACTTCTGTAATTGAAAGGTACATTGTGCGTGGTAGAAGAAGTTCTCAAATCTTTAACTTAAGTGAAAGTAGTAATACCAGTTTAGAAATACTTTTTAAGAAGTAAAATCCCTGAATAAAAAAATAGCTTTGTCAAGTCAAGGAAAATAACCTCGCTAAAGTCATAGTGATGTCATCATTTATATCAGCTTGTGGTCGTGGACTACTTTGTTTGATGGAAAGCCTGCGTTATAAACTGGAGGTGTGGAGTTTAACTAAAGTTCCAATTTACAAGGGATGATACATTAATTACAATATAATTGAAATTGCAATATGGCAATATATGCAAAGCAATTTTCAAATTGCAAGTTTGTTGTTTGTCAAAATATAATTTTGACTATATATTCAACAAACATAAAAAAAACCATTCTTGTACATAATCGCTTTTTTAGTAAAATTGTATCATTCCCTCTAACATTGCAAATCATATTGCGATTGTAATATCAGTCAAACATTTTTAAATCATTCAGGGCAATTGAGTTACATGATGTGAAATCTCAACTTACTAGGGAAGTGTTATTGTACAATAATTTGTTTTTTGTCTTTGACTTTCACCCCAAAGAATCTCTGGATGTTTTGAAAATGAGCAGATTGATTCATATATTTGACCCAAAGTAAATCATGTCCGGAGAAGATTTTAGTTTTTCCTGCTGCAAACATATAATCACCATTACAGTGTTCAGGAAATGTTTCCAGTTAACAAAAATTAGGACCAATTAAGTGATTCAGTTAGAAAATCAATAACTGATTAATGTTGCACATTATTATTTAATTTTGTTGACAGACTTTTGCATTTGTTTCAATAACTAGAGTAAATGTGATACTTTTTTATATAAATCAAATTGTTTACTTCTAAACCTCAGAGATCATTAATTGCTTCACGAGGGACCACAGCAATGGAGAAACGGGCAGCGTGACCACAAAACTTCTCTTTTCAAGAGGTTAGGATTGAATTAAATTGGTACGAGGCAATGAATCCAGACAGAAGCCGGCTTCATTCACAAGTTCTTGGTGACTGGAGACATGAAGGCGTTTACAGTGTCTTTTCCGAGGGTTAGAGTGTGGAGGCTTTTTGGCGTATTAGGCGAAGCGGCCGCGCCGTTATCCGTGTGAACGACATCAGCTCACCCTTCTTGCTTTCTCACCGAGTGGGTGCCCTCACCGACGTTAGAGGAAGCCTCACCCTGCTTTTGAATCATTCCGCTGTGATGTGGCCGCAGACTCTCTGGAGTCTCGCGGGGTAATTGTCAAAAGCCCTAGATGCAAAGAGCTTAGCGTGGTCATGCCCTCAAGACCTGACAAGCACTTGATTCATGGCGTTCGGTGAAGTGCCAACCAAGCTGCCACTGTTTGTCTAGAAGAACCCCTGTAAGTCCCTGTAAGTCACCCGTCGCACCTTTTCCACTATTTATTCTTTTTGTTTATTCTTCTCAAGAAATATAAAGGTTGGCGGCACTCACAGTGATCATAGCTAATTAAACATGAAAGCCTTACTACAATAATTACAGAGGTATCAGTTTAGCAAGTGTATATTAAGAGATTCACACACTGCCTCGCATTCTGACTGGTGCCAGACCTGGAACAAAAAGACTTCAGTCCAGAGAGATGAAAGTTCTCTTCTTTCCTCCTGAGTGGAACCACAAGCCTGTCACTATGGCACCAACATCATGTCTCTCTCAGCATATTCACCCCTCAGCTGTTACATGATTTACATGCAGTCCTCCGAATACACATTTTCACGTAAAGTCCTCTCAATGAAAAGTAGTGTATATAGAGGAATTTCCACTAGAAGAAACTACAGAATATACTTTCGGCACTCAAACAGAAAACACCTGAAGCATATGCAGCATTACAATGGGCACTGCAGCTACGGATAGTTCTATTTTTATCGCATGGAAACTCCAAGCTTCATACGTTTATACGCTCTCATATCTATGCAAGGAAATAGAGAGGCGAAGCCCCCGCACCTTTCCGATGGACCACCCATGGGACCTTTTTTCGGGAAACTAAATCTGTACAATTGTCAACGGTGAGAGACAAATAATTAGTTAAATCCTGTTAAAATTGTGCCATACACTACACATGTGATGTTTGTCAATTCATAATATTATTTTGTCTGTCAAGAAAGTCACGTTTTGTCTGAAAACCCTTTCTGTAAAAATACAAGATTAGAAAGACTAAACACCGGAAAGTCAAGTAACTGCTGTCTTCAAACCAAAACGCGACACGATTTTGACGCATAGCCGAGGTAGCTAGCTAGCAAAACAAGGTGAGGGCCCTGTTGGTGTCGAGAGATGTAGTTCACTGAGCGGTTTCACACAAAACCAAATGCTACTACGATAAACTTACAACAATTTGCGACTTTCTTAACTTGCAAAATGGTCATTTGAAAAGACCAATATTCATGGCAGAATTTACACTCCTGTCACTGTAAATATTTGTCTTTTGCCATGATTTCCATACAATTTCTTTTCCCTAAAATTAGGACACCTTAAGAGGCGGAACTTCGCCTCTCTAAAAAATTAACATATAATGAGACAAGATAGACAGCACCTAGGATTCATATGTTTTGAGCGTGCGCAACCTGTTAGCTTAAATTAGTAGTTCTGAAGAGTATTGTTTCCAAATGAACCAATTCATTACTCAAATGTAAGCAAAGGTTTAATACTGGTCATCACAATTTCCCAGAGCCCATATTGACTGTTTTGTCCAACAAACGTCAGGGTAGTTGTTGTCCACTGTTACCAGTCTGTATGCTAAGCTTAGCTTCATATACAGTATACCTTACAGATTTACAGACGTTAGCTAGCAACACTTTGGGTTATCGAGAATGAGGTTGGTATCCTCGCTTTTCTTAGAAGTTTTCCTGTCTTCCACTGATCTATCATGTGCCTTCTGGGACTTTTTTAACGAATATATTGCTTTCTTATGGGGCCACATTGTGCACAGTCCCGCAGTTTCTATTAATGTTTCATTAATGCTCCCGAGGTCTGACACTTGGAAACAACATCAGACTGGCTGATGCCCTCTAATATGGTCTTTGGTTCGCATTGGCACGCATCTTGTTGGGCGCTGTTACCTCTTGACTATACATTGCTTGTGTTCTCTAAATACCAGTTGGATCTGACCACATTTTGTACTTTGTGACCTTTGATTTTGCCTTGTTTGTAACCATGCATGGACACTCACTTGGTGATGTACTCTATCACTGTGTCAATAAAGCAAGTGTGCTGCCAATCTCAGACCCCCTACCCAAATCCTACCTGCAAACCTTGTACGTATATGAACAAATGCCTAAAAAGAACATTTTAAATGGCACAAAGTGAGTAGATTATAGAGACTGCCTTGTACAGACTAAAGCATGGATGAATGAGATGACCAAATACACCAAATGTACAACTAGAAAAGTGCACTCAGTAGTGCAGATCTCCACGAGGTTGTGTTTCCTTCTCCACTCCTGAACAAAGCAGTTGAATTTCACTCAACATGATAACAAAAATGACGATGTAATCATCTCGTATCGTGCCTATCGTTTGCGGATCATAACATTTGGGTATGGAATTAATCTGCAGATGATTTGGTTGAAACTGAGACCAAACTTTTCGATGGATGTCAGTTTTGTCTGGTCTGCAACAGACTTTAAGGCTTAACCGGAAACAACTTTTGCTACTGAAGCAGCCGATCACTCGCAATCCTGAGAAGTGAGGGGTCAGCAGTCAAAACGTCAGAAAAGGTTTGTGCATCCCTAACATCAACCATGAGAAAGACTGTCCCCATGTCCTTTCAAGTACTCAGAGGTGTACCCTATGATTGAATATTCTAAATATAGCATGATAAGTCCACAGCAGAACTTTGGAGAAGCACCTCACAAAACACCCAAACTGTTCCTGAGAGCATCTACAGTAAACAACTTATTCTCTGATCTGTTGAAACAAATCAAAAAGGTCAGACTCCAGAATAACACGAGCCGTACCTTGCGTCCCACTTCGTTGTTGTGTAAATTCATGAGAGTCCTGGCGTTCTGCTTGATCTCCCGCGCGTCCACAAACACCTTGGAGAACCCCAGGCCGTAATGGACATCTGCGGAGCAGCCGCCCCACTTCCAGCCCTCCTCCTGGTTGTAGAAGCCCTGCTTCTCCTTGTCGCAGCCACAGCCGCTCAGGCTCCCCTGGGTGCAGGCGGCGGTGACCGCGTGGGCGACCCCGGCTGCGATGATGGCGTAGGTGAACGCAGCCTCCTTGCTGCCTGCGATTGGGAGAAAGAAGGGGGAAAAAAATGCATATTTTAATCACAATTGCTGACAACAGGATTCACTATTTCAGGATCTGTCAAGACTCCTTGCATACCTGGCATAGCTGCTGCCTCAGAACAAATCATAAAACACAAGTGCCAAGTGCAATTGCTCAAACAAGCTCGGTTAAAGCAGACACCGGAGGAAGCTCTGAAGCGTGTAGAAAACATGATGCAGTTTGGAATGGAATAGAAGACGTTTGTCTTTATGATGTGTTCTTGCTTGTCTTTATGCTTTAATACATTCACCAATTACCAGCCAATATGCAGAGTATATTTGAGTGGAAAAAAATGTTTTTTTTTTGTTTTTTAGATCATTCCAATGTTCTCATGTTTAGGCATCCTTTATGGCCTTCTTCCGAACCGCCGTCCCACGTGGGATTCACCCCGCGAGATGCATCTGGGAGGCATGGGGAGCCTCCCTACATGGATGAATTTCCACTATAAATCTGAGTGTTTTATGTCAACTGCTTTTCTTTTTTTATTATTAATATTAATATTGAAAATGGAGATAATACCGGTTGAAGTACATGTAAAAATAAACATCCAAAAAGACCATAAGTTGCGAGGAAAATGGTCTGAAAATGTCCTCCTCTTTAACAATTAAACAGATGCATCCTGGCATCAAGTGCGTCAAACTAACCCTTTAAAGCCGTAGAGGAGCAGCCGCTGCCCACAGTGAGTTACTTCAAGGAGCTGACTTTGTGGGTGATCGGAAAAAAAAATACTTGATGCTAATGCCAAAATACTGTACATTGCTGCATCGCTGCCAACCGCAATCCCAAATTGATGTGCTCTTGTCAGTTATCAGTGTTCCAGCCGGCTGAGACAGAACAATGGACTCAGGCATGCTGTGTGCAGGGCAGCTGGACCCAAGCTGGAAGAACTGCATCTGGATTTGGATTCAAATTGGTTCCAGCAAAGGTGGAAATGATTTTTCAAAACCGAGGATATGCATTTAAAAAAAGAAGAAGAAACATTGTAAGTGGTCTAAAATCATTCCACCTAAAACATCCCCTACCAAAGCTGCAGGACCTGGAGGTACATTTTGTAAACCTAGAAGAGAGTGCTTGTCTGAACTTGAAGCTTTTTTTTTAGAGGGAGGGAGGAGGGGGTGTAATTTATGAACATACATGACAAAGGTTTAAGAGCATGTAGCTGTTACCAGCTATAGGAGAGCATGGACGTGCAAGCGGTTACAGTATGTAGTCATGGTAACGTTTAGACATCCCTATCAGAGGTCATTGAGGAGTCTTTATCACTGAGCGACAGTGAGCAGCCGTTCACACGTCACACGAGGAATACATCTTGAGGGGTTTAAGAGTTCATTAAACTGGCAAAGCGAGCCAAGTCCACCAGACTGTTTCTGCTGATGGTTCATCATATTTCATTATAATGTAATGGGCAAATATAACAGACATGAACACCAGCGCGTTAAACGTGATTCTCCCCACTTATTTCCGCAGTCCTTCTCCTTGGAGGGAACATCGCCTCGAGCCTTGTTCCACACACACGGGATGAAAAATCTGTGACTTGGTTGTTTTTTTCCCACCAGAAGCAGATGCACCAAGTCTGAGCTTTCAGACTCACAGACATTTGTCAAAGGGTCAGAGGTCAAAGTGGGAGGAATGCCTTGTTGGGACTGGTTTTCTTTTTTTTGGAGTGTGTGTGTCGGACAAATTATAGCAATTTTCTAAACTTTTTTTTGATGACTTCCTAAACAATAAAGATAACATACGACTCTGTACATCAAGCAAAACAAGCTGTGGTGTAATACTATGCTGCAGTTAAAACCATTCTCAAGTAATAACCGTACTTTAATGGTTGAAAACCATCTTGGGAGCACTGTATGTGTTGATGAAGGCCTGCTGACATGTTTCAACAATATGGAACTCGACAATGAAGTGGAGCTCTGGGCTTAATAAGCAGTTAGGAGCCTTCTCTCCTTCAGAAACAGCAGCAATAGTAATGTCGTCGTAATATTTATATCTATACTCAACAACACCACGTATAGAGTTACTTTAATAAACCATCACAGAAGCCCACATAAATCAATATGATGAAAAGAAAACCTTCGCTTGTACAAACCAAACGAATACATTCGATTAAATATATATAGGCCTATTTTTTTTTTTGTTCTTGCTGAAATGAAATGAAATGAAAAGTGCAACATACCCACTTTGAGCTCTTTCCCGAACACGGTCCTCTCTGCCAGGGCCGAGCAGTTCCAGCGTCCGTGTCTGAACTGGAACTGGCACTCGTTGATCCCCATCTGGACCCCCTCTCCGATCACGATGATGGCGTCGGGTCTGCTCTGACAGATCGTCCTCTGACGGGGGGCCAAGCCGGGGATCTTGTTACAGATGATGCTGGCGCCCAGTGCGACCACCGAGGACAGACCCCTGCGGCAAGAGGTTACAATGCGGCTTTACAGTGCTGCAGGTGTCTTAATAT
Organism: Clinocottus analis; assembly: GCF_023055335.1. Taxonomy (NCBI): domain Eukaryota; kingdom Metazoa; phylum Chordata; class Actinopteri; order Perciformes; family Cottidae; genus Clinocottus; species Clinocottus analis. Next base: position 5,690,054 of record NW_027176042.1, on the reverse strand, counting down.
CATAATCATTATAGACATTTGACTTGACTTATCATGCATAGAATGGCACTTAATGATTCGCATCAGATGCGTAGCCAGAAAGTATCCTAGTCCTTACTCTGTTGAAATCATTTTCACATTTTTTTCTTCTTCTTCACAATGCACTTGTTTTGCAAAAGCGCCCGCAACAACTCACCCGATCTTCAGATACAACACTCCGAGGCACAGGAAAAAGTGGAAAATCCAGCGCCGCGTCTTCCTGCTCATGGTGCCTCGCTCGGCCCCAGAACAGCCGGTGGATCGGTGCAAACGAACCGGCCTCTACTCCTCCGGGGCGTCCAGGTGCTCCGAGCTGCCGCGCGCCGCGTGAACGAGAGAGCTCCTCGGGACAAACCAAAGGTGGAGGCCGACGCGTCCTGGTTTCATCTGGTGGTCGGTGTCCGGCGGTGAGAGCCTGCGGTGGGGCATTGGGGCTGTTCGTTTCCCAGGTGCGCAGCGCAGCTCGGCTCCTCCGTGATCCGGCTTGAGAGAGAGAGAGAGAGAGAGAGAGCGCGCGCGTGTGTGTCTCTATCTCTTTCGCTCTCTCTCGCTCTGTCTGTCTCTCTCTACCTTCCCTACCAGGGCGTGTTCTGCCTCTGAGCAGCTTGCAGGTACACGCTCAGCTCATCGGTCCCTCCGCGCGGAGGAACCCGGGTCCAACCGAGGTGAGGGGGCAAAATGTCGCACTTGTCGCGGGGTCATGCGCTCTCTCCGCGGCGCCGCATTAACTGCGCTCACTCCACGTCTGACAGGACAACCCGCTTTACAGCACCTTTAAAAATAATATATATATATATCACCCCCCCCCCCCCCTCCCCCTTCCTCCCTCTCACCACCCACTGCACAATGAACGCCCCTCCCACTGCTTGTTAGTTGTCTCGGCAAGTTCTGGGACCCCGCATCTCCCGTCAAATCACATGGCACGTGCATTTCATTTTGTTGCGCTCAAGTGCAATTTTGAGGCAATTTTTTTTTCGTTCCCAATTATGTCATACTGACATAACACACGTAGTTCTTCACATACATGATGTAAAGATGGAAGACTCGTTTAAGTACATAAAAGCCAAGTGAAGCCAATGTGTCGAGTGCCTTCAACTTGCATTCTCGCTGCTGACCTGCAGGAGGCGACTCCTCTGCTTTCAAAAAGAAGTCCGATTGTATAGAAGTCTATGAGAAAAGGACTCTACTTCTTTCTTGATTTATAACTTCGGAAAACATTATAAACATGAGTTTATGGTCTCAATTTATAGTTTCATTAAGTTAATAATTCACAGTAAAAAAATAGACCATAAAGAAGTGTATACACTTCCTGGCAGGCTGCTTTGCATATACACATGTCTTTACACCACTCCTATATCTAAATATGGTCACTTCCACGGCCCCCTTATCACAAACAGCTTCTGAAATTATGATCAAAGTTGTGCATTTGTGCCAACAGCCCCATCACAAGGTTGCTCACAATTAACCCACTTTTGTGATGTAATTATCATCTATATTTATTGACCAGGAATAGCACTCCCCGCTCCCCATTACTAAAAAGCTTTCATGTTATCCACACACAAAAAGTCAATCTGCCCATCATTTTGAATGTTTTTTGCTCTGTAAAATATCAGAAAATGGTTAAAAAATGTTAATTGTGTCATTTCCAAAAGTCCAAGATGACGTCGTCAACCAGAAAATATTTACTTGTTAGAAGCTAGTTATCGGAGAGTTTTGACTTTTAGTTGGTGATGCATTCGATGTTGACAATGGTCGCAGCTCTTTAACGTATAGTAGATCAAGACAAAGGCAGTTCAAGAGAAACACGTCATTCTTTCTGTGACCTTCAAAAGAACCAGACTACAGCTGAGTGCCAACCAACCCCATCTCCCTCAGACTGTAGTTTAATATTTTCATAAATGCTTCTACTCTGCCATATTTCAAAAGGACGTATTGTGCATTTTACAACACTACCTGATGACTATCTTGCTGCATATTTTACAGAATAATATCTTTCATACCAAACATATCTCGTCAAATATGATGCAGTGGTTTAGATACAAGGGATGAGAACATGTGTCTGACGTTAAAACAAATAGAAATAAACTAATTAAGCAATCTAACGACCAAAAAGGATCTACTCAGCATGAGCACTTTGATTTGTTATACTTTTAGTAAATTTTATTGATAATACTTCTGAACTTGTACTTACTTAAAAAGGAATGCAGTACATATATATATATATATATATATATATATATATATATATATATATATATATATATATAGGTGTATATATATATATATACACACACATATATATATATATATATATATATATATATATATATATATATATATATATATATATATATATATACACACACATATATATATACACACACACACACACACAATTGCACTCAAAATAATTCAACCCTCATTGCTAATTACATTTATTAGAAAAAATATGAAAACTTAAAGCTGCTTTCAATAAATAACTCAAACAAGGACAATTTAAATAGCTCAACACAACTAATGTTACAAGTGTTTTCTCCTAATTTAACACAAAAGACCATTCTTAATGATTCCTGCAGTCTCAAAATGATTCAACACCTTCATGACAAGCATCTTTAGTAGTCGAGCGGCCTTTAGCTGTTATGACGTGATGCTAACGTGATGCATTGCCAGACACCAGGTTCTGACGGCGCTCTGAGGAATCTGAGCACATTCCTGGAGGGCAATGGCCTCCAGCTCTTTAACAGTCTTGGGTTTACGTGCCGCAGAAGCCTTCTTCACATCTACAGGATTTTCTACTAGGTTCAAGTCAGGTGACTGCGACGGCCACTCCAGAATTCTGCAGGGTTTTTTCTAAAACTAAGCCTCGGTGGACTTTGAGATGAGCTTGGGATCATTGTCTTGTTGGACGGTCCGATGAGGCTCAAGCTTCAGCTTCCTCTCAGACGGTGCAATGGTTTCTTACAGGATCTCCTAATAGTTGATTGAGTCCATCTTGCCCTCCAAACGCTGCAGGTTTCCAGTGCCAAAAGCAGCAAAGCACTTCCAGAGCGTCACACTTAATTCTTCCTCCTCCAGACATGCTGCTGATCCTCAGGCCCAAAAAGTAACCGTTTGGTTTCATCGCTCCACAGGACAGAATCCCAAATCTTCTGCGGTTATTATTTTTGGTTTTGAGCATATTGGAGTCAACTTCTTGTGCTCTCGGGTCATTGTGGTGTGGTCTTGGAGTTCGGGCAGACCTTCAGCGTTTAGTGTGCGCCTCGCTGTAGAATCTGAAACCTCAGAGCTCGCTGCCCGTCGAGAGCCTCTTCTTTCTGGCAGTTAGCGTTCCTTCAACTTTAAACGTGCAAACTGTGCTTCCAACGGCATCTCCCGACACATTCAGAGCCTTGTTTTGTGCAAGGCAATGTGCTCTTCTCTTTACTTACCCTTCTTTCTAATGCAATCGAACGTCACTGCCAGTCCCGGTGTTTCATGTGTTCTATCTCAAGCACAACTGATGCAATGAATGATTGGCACGTGTGCTCCGAGGGATTTTATTAATGGAATAAGGGGTTGAATCATTTTGAGAATGTAGTAGTAATTAAAGTGTCACTTTGTTTTGCATTCGACAAAAAAAAAGTACCGCTATTTAAATTGTCCTTGTTTGAGTTATTAAAAACAGCTCAAAGTTTGGAAGGTTTTGCAAATAAACTAGTTCCCATGAAACATATCAGGGCAGGAAAAAAATAAGTAGAGAATCTCATAATTTATTTAATGGTTGTCTTTTGAGTTAAATGACTATAGCGCCATCTATTGACACAACTGTGTAACTACTCTCCCCATGTTGTAAAGTGCATGGACCCAATTGTTCAGTACAGAGAGAAAAAGTAAGAAACTCTGGAATGATATATTATTAATAATAATAATCATAATAATAACAATAGACACTGTTTTCTGTATCAGTTTTTGATCATTTGATGAACAACTTTATTCAGGAGAAGTAAAATATTATGAGATATTAAAATAGAATGTTGACACAGGGCTGCATGCACAGCACACATGAAATGGGATGGAGTTGGTATTCTACCCTCGTCTGGTACAATCACAGCCAAATGCAGAGCTGGGGCCCTGAGACATTTCCCTACTCGGCCAGTTAGGAATCCAGAATTGCAAAACTGACTGAGTTTACCCAGTGTATCTCAGGCTGTCTGAAGGGCAAGGCCACCACATGAAATAAATGAAATGTGACATGGGTATACGAGTATTTTACTTAAAGCTCATACATATCAATGGTACACATGTACACGGTACAGTGAGACTAATTTTTCCATAATCATTCTCACAACACAAGTGAGACAGAATAGGTGAGAACACCTGTAGGCCTATAACGCTGGAGGCGGGGTTTGTGTCCTCAGTATTGGATAGCAGTGACTCTGTAGCATTTGGATGCTTCTGAACTGCAATATTGGTGGAAGAGTAAATGTACATCAATGTGTAAACATGTAAGAAAGCCTGTTAGCAGGTCAGCCATCGACATGTCGCTTCATTTTCAGGGCCGCACAAAAAGGTGCATCGATTAAAAGTGTAAAACGTAAGAAGCGAAAAGCTGGATTTCTGGAAAAAAGTCGGAGTGTTAAAAAAAAAAGCTTAATTTTGAGTAGCATAAAACACTTTTTGAACACTAAATATTATACACTGAAGACATGCCACTCTTCAGGGAAGGCAATAAATTGTATAGTTATCTCCCAAACAGGTCAAAATCACAACCCTAAAACTATACAATCTACTACCTCACACTGTGTGAGCGATAAAACATTTTTTCCCGTGCAACCACGACTGAGAAGTGGCCTTCAGAAGACGGAGGATCCGCGGAGATGTGTACTTGGCACTTTGAGAAAGCCAGTAGGTTGAATAGTTATCTCCCAGTGTGGGTGTGACCCTAAAACTATACAACCTACTACCTCATCCCACGGTGCAAACAGAGTGGATTTCTGCAGGGAAATACAGAGACTATGGCTGATTTAACGATGATCAGACTCCTCGGGTCAAGGACAAGCATTTCTGACGGCCGAGACCTGTTGGAGAAAAGGTCACATGGGTGGAGAGAGGTTAGGCTCTACCTCAAGCTCAGCTGAGGAAGGTTCTCAACAGGTCGGAGCAATGCCGGGCATTTCAACTCTGGAGTGATTACAAACATACAATCAATGCAATTAATAAAATGAGAACACAAGGCAGTTTGTAAGGAGTTACAAGATACTGTAATCTGAGCCAGAGCCAACACGATAGAGGCCAATGTGAATGTTCATTTGAAGTTCAGGACCATGGACAGCAGCTGGCAGCGTATCAAATATATTGTGCCGGACATGCAGCCAAAACGTCCCATTTTCATAGTTTGTCCTTGTTGATTCAGATGAAGATTAGCAAACAAACTTCAGTGCATCCAGAGTCACGGACTACATATGAAGACGACTGGTTTGAACATTTGATGAAAATCAATAGTTAATTCTGCGATGTAGTTCAATGCTCTTGCTGAAAACAATTTCACATTTAAAGTTTTCCCTGTATTTTTTTATTTGGACTAAAGTAGAGCAGTTTTTCCAGTTTAGTTTCAATCAACGGGGCCTCTGCTAACGTCAGTAGGCAATAGTTTTAGTAGCTCAACTCAAGGAAAATGAGTGGTCGCATATTTCCTGAACAAGGTGAAGTTTAAACACTCAAGATCCTTTTATCGATAACAAGATGAGATGCATCAGGATCAACCAAGATTCAACTGAGCAGGCGACTGCTCAATCTGTCAATAAAGGTTATGAAGGATATCTTTCAATTCATCGTTTCAACTAGGAATATTCCACTATGACTTCTGGTTTTCTCTGTTGTTTTGCACATTGGATCTTTGGTTTAAAACTGCTTAATCGGAAGCAGCGAATCCTCTAAATTGAGGATTTGAAATCAAAGCATCTTTGGATATTTAGCTTGAATGACAATTCGCTGGTACCAGAATTGCTGCATTAGGTACTTAATGTATCGTCACCTTGGCATCTTTAGACCACTTGAGAAAATTCTGCTTGCTTTGAGAACATAACGAGGACATGGTTTATACTTCTAGAGTGCAATAATCAGCTGAAACACGATAGAAACGAGTCTGAGGAAGAATGAACTAAAGCCAAATGAGACAGGAGAGACTTATGAAACTAATGAGTGCCCAGTGTAATTCATAAATAATATTTTGTTAAACTTGTTTAGATTGAGACTGCGTTGTTATTTTACTAATTCGACGGAATGATGTTTCTGCCCAAGAGGAGGACCTGGACCGACACTCCTTCAACAGGCAATGGAGACCAACTGCCTATCTAGCTAGATGGCTAGCTAGTTCTAGTCTAGCCAGCGTGACTTGCATTTGAAAAGTTCTACACCTTTTGGGATATTTTCACCGTTGGAAAGTCTTATTAAACGCGATATGAAATGCATCTTCAATGTGATTAACACACTCCGCTGCATTTTACCAGCGACGTCAGTTAACCACTCCTTACAACTCGCTAGCTAACCCTAACTAGCTAACGGCTAGCTAGCAGCACGTTCCAGCATGGTTGACAGGGAAAGCGTTCGCTCACAGCCCCGCAGCGGGCTGGTCCGCAACGAAACAAGTTGAGTTGTTATTGTAGTACTTTTTAAATAGTACGTGGTCGGACACTGAGGTATATGTATTCCAAAATGTGTAGTTAGTCCAGTCTACCCACCTGACTGCCATGTCGGGACCGCTCCTCCACCTCCACACCCTCAGACTGCTTCTTCTTCTTCTTCTCCTTCTTCTTTTTCTTCTTCTTCGTCTTCTTCTTCTTCGTCTTCTTCTTCTTCTTTGAGACGTGTTAACGCAGCTTCCACAGTCTTCAAAGGGCCCATTATCCCCCCCTGCTGTTTAGGGAGTGTACACTACAGCAATAATAAAAACATTATTGTAATCAATCATTTACACACAAAACGGAATCAAGTTACTCTCATTGCACCCCCCTCTAATTCGTATTTAGATTACATAACTTTCAAAAGCTTCATTAATCCCACTCAAACTCAAACTCACTTGCCATCACAAACTCACACAGACACCAATAGTAGACAACTTTATCCACAGTGCACAACAGACAAAAAAAGACATTACAAAGAATAAATAACATCAGAAAATGCATATCATCATATGAAACATGATCAACTTAACCAGAGCCTTTAACCAGGAATGGACAGACTCTTCAATGTTTATTATTCTCACGACCAGTTCAAAAGCACTATGTCTCATTTTCAGCAATTTAATAATTAGCGATGTGAAGCACCACTGCGAGGCAAAGCACAAATCTTTAGAGCAAACTTACTTACTGACTCACATCAGAAATTAAGGCACAGAAAAATAAACCTAAGAGTGAAATGATCAACAATGATGTTAACAAAGAGCAGAAATGAGCTGAAACAAGTGGTTTCCCTGCACACACATTTCTCTTACAAGAATATAATATCTTGGGTCTTTTGATGAACATCCCTTGATGCCTGAATGCACTGAATTTAAAGATGTCAGACAATTCAAAATTTTTAGGAAGTACTTTATTTTAAGTGTCACATTTTTAAATGTATTTTTATTTCTAGTTTGGAGGAAAACCAGATCAAACTTTTTGGTTGTTTCGTGGTTGATTGGACAATTAATCCGTTGTTAATATCGTTTAACAAAAATGGATTGGTGCAGTTTTGGGGCTGAGAATTACAGCATAAACAAAAAAAAGTTAAGCAGTGATTCTGAAAAAGGTGGAGAAATGTTTTATTTTAAAGGGTCAAAACTAGGAGGAGGTGTCTGATTAATTGTTCAATTGTTCATCAGACTGACGACCAGTGGGAAGAAACTGTTGTTGTGTCTGGTGGTTTTGGCGTAGAGTGTTCTGTAGCACCTACCAGACGGTAGTAGTTGGCACAGCTAGTGTCCAGGGTGTGAGGGGTCTGCTGGGATCTTTCCAGCCCTCTTCCTGACTCTGGAGGAGTACAAGTCCAGGATGGAGGGCAGGCTGGAACCAATGGTTCTCTGCAGACCTGATGATCCGTTGCAGTCTGGCTCTGTCCTGTTTGGTGGCCGATCCAAACCACAGAGTGAAGGAAGAGCAGAGGACAGACTGGATAATGGCGGAGTAAAACAGGATGAGCAGCCCCTGAGGCAGGTTGTATTTCCTGAGCTGGCGCAGGAAGTACAGCCTGTGCGGGGCCTTTTTGCGGATGATGTTAATGTTGGAGGCCCACTTTAGGTCCTGGGATATTGTGGATCTGAGAAACCTGAAGGTCTCCACCCCAGAAACAGTGCTGTTGGGTATGGTGAGGTGGAATAGAGGGAGTCGGGGGGGGGGGGGGCTAGTGATAGGGAGCTTCTCCTGAAGTCCACTGTCTTCGCCACTGTTTTGGACTTGTTCAGCTCCAGATGGTTCTGACCACACCAGAGGACCAGCTGTTCAACCTCCTGTCTGTCTGCGGACTCGTCACCGCTCCTTACGAGGCTGATGACCGTTGTGTCGTCTGCTAACTTCAGGAGTTTAACGTGTTGGATTAGAATTGACTATTCACTGATAATGTGTTTGTTACAAAAATCTGTTTTTTTTAACAATAAAAGCATTGATTGCAAACAAGTATTTTCATTTGACCAGTTTTGTACGATGTGACTAGTCTAGTTTACCCTGCACCTACAACCTCTGGTCAACAGGGAGCTCCCTAAAGCAAGACAAAGGCTTTGTTTCTAATCACATCCTGCAAAGACTATGTGCATCATGTGAATCCCCAATGGGTGGTTTTGTTTTTTAAAAGCTTGACATAATTTGCTTCAAAATATTATATCATATTTTTACACTTTCCTGAAAAGTATCCAAGCTCACAGACTTGAAAGACATTAATGGCATTTCCCGGTAAGCGTGCAGTACCTCATTTCTTTATTGTTGAGCTTGTCATGATTTATTTTGGGTCCACTACGTTACAGACTTATATAAGTTAAACATATTGAAATTGTACAGATAAGATACCTTTTGATAGATATGTTTTCATCATTACCATTACACGCGTACATATTTTCAGGGATAAACTAAGTTGCATTGAATTGACTCAAAATCAATTTTGTAGAAATATTCAAATCAGTAATCCATGTTAATTAAAGACAATTCAATGACTGTTGTTATTGTGTAAAATTGCCGTCTGCCCCTTTAACACAGTGTCTCTGAGTACAGAGGCGATGTAAATTATAGTTTGGTGGACCTTGAGCCTTAAACCTTAAACACTGCTCTGAATGTGACCAGCGAGTCCGCTCCTTCTTTTCTAAGTATTTAAAACAAAATTAAACTCTTGTCTTGTCATGAAAATGGCTGACAAACATCAGCAAGAGGAGCAACATGGAGTTGAGCTGGACCAGAATCAGTTCTGCTGTGCAGTGTGTCTGGACCTGAAAAAGGAACCAGTCGCCGTTCCCTGTGAACGCAGTTACTGCAGACACTAGTGAAGATTGTGACCATGCGGAGAATAAGGAAACCTTCAGTCTGAGACCACTTCTGGAGAGGAACGCCATGTTGGCTGACGGGATGGGCAGAGTTAGCAGGGCATTCATAAAATTAATACATTTTACTAAAGTTAAAAGTTTTGACTTTTTGACATTAATCCAGGAATATTTTTTAAAGGAGCAACCAGTATGATTTTCCTAAAAAACAACAACAACGTATCGAGCAATAGAAAAATAATGATTCTCAATAGAAAAAGAATGACTCTCAATCACCACATGTTGATATTTGCATGAAACAATATTGTAGATCTGATTTGTAGTCCATCTTCTGAACATTGTAGTTTCACAGCTGCAGACCGACATCACTAATATCTTATGTGTGATTAACTGTTTTCGTACAATATTCTCACAACAAAGTGATAGAAACCCAGAGAAGAAAGGCTGTAACTCTGGAAGATGACGGGACTGACTTAGCTTGTCAAGCTCTGATATCTTAGTCGTACCAGCAGATCACTGTGTCCAGTAGAGAGATGGAACTATTATGGATCGTAAATATTGTATTCAGACAGACGTGAGACATTCAAAGCTTTCCTACAATATTCATTAATGCAAAAAAACACAAACAAGTTAGTTCAGTTTTAGGAATGTTTAGAGTTTAACAAGATGATATGTACATACTGTGCTTCTAGTACATCAAAATAAGAAACTCCAAAAGGAATTTCCTTTAAAAAGGTGAATGAAAAACTATTGAATAATAGTATGTTATTAATGTACATAGAAAGCAACCAGGGGAAATATTGATTCTTGGTCTAACAAGCTCAAAGAACAAGGTTTTTAAATGTTTTTCTGCAACATTTATTCACATAACTGCTTTAATTGTAATACATTCCATTCATTCAGCAGAAATTTTTGTATCTTGCTTTTATATAATTTTTATGTTTATTTTCAGACCTCTGTTCTTGCTCTTCTTTCCATTTATAATCATTTCTGTCTCCGTTCTTGTATCTTCGTCCTCTTGTAATATTAAAGCAGATTGGTCCTCTTGTTATAAAAGACCTTTTATTGCTCTTCACAGTTATTAATCAGTTGTTTAACACTCATCACAGCTGTAGAGTAATACGTTTGTAGGTTTTTTTCGGCAGAGTTGGAAAATTTCAACTCGGGCAAATTCGCCCCGCTTCAAACATGCGATTCATGCCGCATTGAATACGTCATTTACGCTGCCCAGTGGAAAACACACTTTTTTTTCGCAACCTATCACGTCTGTGCATTGACTTTGCATGTAATCTGGTCGCGGGTCCAATTTGCCCCACGTTTGGCGTGAAGGCAGCATTAGTGGTAACGTTTGACCCTCCATGACCCCACACCTGACTGAAGTTCACAGACAAAATACAAACAAGATCAGAGAGAATAAACATTCCCTGAAAGCATGGTTTACTAATGGAAGGTAAAGACGTCCATCTGTCCATGAATGTAAACCTGCTTATTCTATCAGCCCAGCAAACAATGAAAAGGTGTTCTTTGATCTTTGTGCGGTCTGCAGTGTGAACGTCTACCTCAGGAAGATGTAACACAACAGAAACAACAGAAACCCCAAGAGAAGACCAACAGAATAAATCCATTTTCTTCTCTTCTGATGGAGCTCCATGAAGCTCTTCTTCTCCTCCTCCAGACTCTTCCTGTCTTCCTGGTGTCTTCGTTCCCAGGTGTCCTTTCTTTCTTTATCAAAGGCGTCTCGATCTCTCTTCATCTCTTTTCTCAACAGCTCCTGTTTCTTCACAGCATTTTCCTTTTGCTCTCTTTCTAACTGAACTATTTTCTCTGACGCTTCCAGTTTTCTTCTCCATTCCTGTCGCTGAGTTTCTTCTTGTTTTTTCCGTTTCCTTTCTTCTTCCTCTCCTTTCCTTCTTTCCTTGGTGATGTCCTCGAGCTGTTTTGCTTTCAGTTTCCTCTCGTCTTCTTTGAATTTGTTTGTCAGGGATTTTAAATCTTCTTCATGTTTTCTCCGGAGGTCCTTGTCCCTTCTCTTCATCTCTTCTTCCTTCTCTTTCAAAATCTTCTCCACTTGTATCAGTGAGCGTCTCTCTGTGGTATCAAACATCTCAATGTCGTAGCAGCCGCCATTGACCTTCATCATGGTCTCGATCTTGGCCTGCAGCTCTGTGACTTGTGTGCGGTCTGTGTCTTCTTTGTTGTTGAAGACCTGGTATCTCCCTCCACAGTCATTTATGAGCTCTTTGACGGAGTCGTCACAATCTTTGATGTAACTCTCAAATGACTCTTCTTCCAGAGCGTCTCCTCTGGTGAATATAATGGTGATGAAATCTGCAGACTTCTTGCCAAAATATTTCTTGATAAGCTCCACCGAGTCTTTGTCCTCTTGTGTAAAGTTTCCAATCTGCAGCACCAGTAAGAACACGTGAGGTCCAGGAGATAACATGCTGATGCAATTTTTACACTCTTGTTGAATTTTATCGTCAGTCCGAGTTGTGTCAAACAAGTCGGGAGTGATGACCACAACAACAGGCCGTCCATCAATCTCTCCTGTTGCCTTCTGAAGAGATCTGGTCGGTGGCTTTGGTGTGATTCTTGGTTTGAAGACCTTTTTGTTTAAAATGGTGTTTGCTGTTGCACTCTTCCCGCTGCCAGTCCGCCCGATCAGCACCATCCTGAGACTCTCTCTACCCTGATGTTCACACCCCACCTCTGTCTTCTGTTTCAAATCATGTAGTTCAGCTTCAAGTCTTGAAACCTTCTCCATCTGAGCTTTGGTGAACATGTCCTTTGTGAAGCATCGAGATCCTTCAACTCTCATCTTTTCCACATAATCCAACAGCTCTGGGATCTGCTGCTGGTCCTTGATGTTGAGAACAAAACATCTTCCTCCACAGCTCTGACAGAGCTCCTGAATCTCTTTGTGTTCCTTTAAAAAGTCAGCTGGAGCTTTAGGGTCTGACTCAGCAGTGAACAGAATCATGCTGACGTCATTAAATGGAGAGCTGAAAGAGTTTTTGATGGTCTTTAACTCTTCCCGGTCTTCATCAGTGAGGGGACCCACAGGTAGGACCAGGATGAAGAAGTGGACGCCCTCAGGGTCACAGAGGGAGATACACCTGAGGGATTCCTCCATCACTTTCTCCTGAGGTTTTCCACACAAGGCAGGCAGCTCCACCAGAGAAACCTGACGTCCACTCACCTCTCCCTGATGTTTAACACACGCTAACGAGTTGGAGACTGAATGAAGTTCTTTGAGACCTAAAATGGCTTTGGCTGCTGAAGTCTTCCCTGCGCCTGTCCTCCCACACAGAACCAGGTTTAAAGATGGCTTTATCCGGTCAGACTTTGATGTCTTGATCAAACCCTCATCCTCAAATGCGTCACATCTCATATGTCCATTGTTCTCTCTCACAACTTGACCCAAACGTGTTAATAGCTCTGGACGTTCAAGGTTCTTCTGGTTCAGCTTTCTGTATCTACACTTTCTGATCAGGTCCTTTAAGGGTTGGTCTTTGTCCATGAAAGCTGAACTCTCCTCTCTGGGTGTAGATATCAGTATCAATGAATAATGAAATGATTGATCACTGAAGAGTTCCAGGACTCTGCAGAGCTTCACTTTGAGTTCTTCAGTGAAGTCTTCAGGCTGAAGAACCAGCAGGAACACATGAGGTCCAGGATCAGAGAGGCTCTCACACGTTTCTACATGTTTTCTTAGTTTGTCTTCAGAGATGTTGGGCTGCAGCAGATCTGGAGTGTTGATCAGAACTATTTCAGTTTCTTTTAACTTTCCTCTAACTCTCACACAGTGATCTAGTTCTTTCTCAGTGATGAACTTAGTCTTTCCCAGTATGAAGTTCCCCACTGAACTCCTCTCAGACCAGTTGTTCCCCAGCAGAACAAGCCTCAGCTCAGACACTGAGGAGGAAACACTGAGTTAGAAACACAATAAAAATAGATTCATAACCAAAGTCACAGCTTTTTAAATGTGAACTTGTCAGCTGTTGTCTTGAAACTTGCACACGCACCAGTGAGCTTGCAAATATTTAAATAAAATGGGACAGATCAGTTTAACTCACTGGAAGGTGGGAGCCATTGAAGGCTGTTCCTCCGCTTCACAGGCTGCAGATCATCTGACACTGTAAAAAAAAATAGAGCATTGATTCATTCACAATTCTTCAATAAAAATATGTTGTTCATAGTTTAATGTGATGTTGTACAAAATGGTTTATTCAATATTTGTTTTCTTTAATTATATTATAAATGAACTTGAGCTCAAGCTTCTAAAGCTAAATCAACAGCTTGAATGTGAAATTCATCTCTGTGAACAACAAGTCCAAAGGTATGTATATATATATATATATATATATATATATATATATATATATATACATAATTTATTTTTTATATAATGAAAAGTTATAGCTTTTTTTATAATGTAATTGGTTTTCACGTATTATAATTGTATTATAATTATTTTTCCCTATTAGTTTATTTTCTCATTGCATTGCCTTCATCTGTTCCTCTGCCCCTTCAGGCCTCTTGTCTTGGGACCTGTTTAACAACATTCTTTTTTATCCAATCACATTTCACTTCCCTTTATCCATGTACGATTAGGCTCGTCGTTAGAGCTGCGCCTCGCCTGGAATCCAGACGAGAGCAGGCGGCTGATGCCGGAAGCGTTGACGAAAAACTGCGATCAAGTTGGACAGTTTTCAGCTGCCTTCAAAGTATTAACAGGAAGTTACGGAATAAAATACTTCCTGTTAGTTTCGATATGTAGTCTACTTGTAGTTTTCAGTTCACATTTGAATTAATTCATATGTGATTATAAATATATTTTCATGTAGAAATGTGTGTGTAGCTGCGTCCTTTGATGTTTTTATATCTGTCTATGAAATACATTGGTACTGGTTTTAATATGTGCTATACAAATACAATTTTGTATTATAAACCACACAAAATATGTTTTTAGATTAAACCTGAGACTAATAGTCAATAATTGAGCGTAAAGTATTACAACTACACATAAAAATAGGATTTTCTACAACACGTGGTGTTTGCTGTCAGATCTAAGAGCCAATCAGCTCTCTGATGTGACGAGGGCCAGTCGTTTCCCATCATGCACTGGGCCAGGCAGGTGGTGGAGAGCTGCTGCAGCGCCTGGCTCTGAAATCGACGGCCGCCTTGCTCTCGTGAGAGTATTGTTGACCACGTGTGCATGACGTCAGAGCAAGGCTGTAGCAAGTCGGACACAAATCTAACCGGCATGCAATGCACGTCGATCGCCAGCGATCGATTCCGCGCAAAACTGGCTCATCTCGAACGAGCCGTGTAGCCTGGTTAAAATACATGAAACAGCCTTCTCGAGACCCTAGACGTGTGATTGTCACAGGGCACGTGTGATTGTCACAGGGCACGTGTGACCCTTAACATGCGCTGTGATTGGTCAGTAAAGCGAGCGTCTCATCGAGAACTTAGAATCTCAGGATTTACTGATGACCCCTTTTCCCCAGAGGTTCACGTGTGTCTGGTGAGTGAAATGCTGATTATGTTGCCGTTTTTTACATGTACAGTCGTAGTTAATCATAAACTAGCCACAGCGCAGTAGTTGCTGCTGCACCTGAGGCTGCTGGTGCTTCTTCCCACACACCCTGGCAGTGGGAGAGGTTGTCGCCGGCGCTGCTGGGCTCCAGTGTCATGTCTTCACTGTGCAGGGTCAGTGTCGCGGTCTTGTTGAATATATTTGGACTACATGCATTGTTGTTGCATGGACTCACCTGCTGCTGCAGTCTCCATGCTTTGCTGAGAGAGAACAACTCAACCGAAGACCAGCCGTAGTATTAACAACCTGAAAGAAGAATTAATACAATAAACTTATCTTCAAACACATTTTATTATGATGAACTTCTGTGATGAGATTTGGCTGTAAATTGTTCTGTGGTCTCACAAAAGACATTTCTAGTTGAGGGACATTATTACTATATTAATATTAAAAGGCATTTATTAAACGTCATTCTAACTTTAAGCGTCATGGTGACGTAACTCCTCCCCTTCTTCAGTTTAACTACTGGATTCCCAAATGGTCATATCATCATATTTTGGATCGATTCTTCTCATTAAACTCTGGAATAATAAGTATAGACTCAACATCAAAGTCAAAGTAATGAAATGTGTATTTAAAAAACCTTTTGTTACGTAATGTTGACTTCCGCCTCAACCTGCACACCTGGAGTCACTCATCTGTAAATATGACAGCGTTTATGTTTCTTAAAGTGTAGCTCCGCCGTTTCAATAATATTTAACTCTAATAAAGTAAACGTTAGACTAACTTTAATTATGTACACATCCTGGTTGTTTCCCCCGTTTCATTCTGTTCACGTGACCTTAAACAGCGAACAGTCACGAGTCCATAACTCTGGTTATGGACTATTGACCGCTGCCCTGAAGGTTCTTTAATGTCCGTTCATGTCCCCAAAGAGATCAACTCTTCCTCCAGCTGCTGATGAAGAGGAGCTAATGAAGAAGATCTTCTAAATTGACGGAATAAACTCCGACAATCTACCCCATTTATTATTCAGCATTTCTGGTTTTAGTAGTTTACTCACCAGCTGGATTCAGAGCTGCGTCAGAGATTGAAGTGAAAGTAAAAGTTAAGTTGAGAAACAAGGAGGCGGTACTCTTGTTTATGTAACTAATATTTTTCATCCCATTTGGTTCATCCCTTATTTAATGTTCAAAGCTGTTTTTGAACTCCATCATCCTGAAAGAGTCTTTCGTTCTCTTTCAGATTCATCCAACATGAGCACCATACTGCTCATGGTATCTGCAGAGCACATCACATGAATATGAAGAAGGATGGATTCCTGGCTGCTGCGACTGCGATCAAATTCAGCTTGAAATAAATAATGATATTTATAATGTCACAATTTCCAATGTTCAATGAAAACAGATCCCTAAACTTTTAAAGTAAAATTACAACACAGTCTTGTTCAGGGGACCTCTGCTATGCATTATTTTTTTTAAGTCTTTTTTTCCTTGTGAGCAATGCTGCTGTAATCCTGTAATTTCCCCACTGAGGGACTAATAAAGGACTATTTTATTTTATTAGTGTTGTGAGTTACTATATTAAAATGGATAAAACAGTGTACGTAAGTAAGGATGCTTGTTTATCGAACTGCATTAATCTGAAATAAATTACATTTAAATTAACTGAACATAAATAAAGTGAACTGAAATTTTTAAAAAAAATGGGAAAAGAAAAAAAAAGAAAACCTTGTCTGCAAAAAGTCTTAAGACTGATTTATACTCGGGTTTTACGCAGAGACGCAAGCACGCAAGACACGCATGACCGACCTTGCGTGGTCAAATCAGCCATTTTGCGTGCGTCACCCCAAATTTCTGACTATCCGACAAAGCTACGCGAGCCGTACGCAGCCCGCAAGGCTGTGATTGGTCCGCTAACCACATCCTTTCTGAGTCTCGCATTTCTGGTTTCATAGCATAATACCGTTGTTTTTAAAAGCCATAGCAGAAACAGGAACAATGGATCCCGTTGAAGAACGTTTGGCTGAAGAGGTCCTCAAATATGAGCATTTATAAAACCCGTCTGATGGAGTGTAAGGACACGAAGATGGCGGTGAATTCCTGGAGGGAGATATCGGTGAACGTCAGAATGCAGGTCGACTCTAAACGGTCATTGCGCCACCAACTGTTCTTGTTTATTTTCTTTTTCATGAAATGCCTCAATTCAATTCGGTTCAGAAGAGCAGGTACCTGGTATGTGAGGAGTGTTTCTATGCCTAAAAATTTCATCTGCTACACTTTTCAAGGCTAAGGATGTGTCAAAATCCTAGAGACGCCTCTGTCTGGCACCTAACACGGTGGCACTTTGTCGGCTATTATTCTAGGGATCCCGGGGGAAATAACAATCCTCATCCAATATGGGTATAATGCCTTCGGTCTTTTATCTCGCCCCGGGCTAAATCGTTAGGGATTTTTGTTAAGTTATTGGTTTTGTCGAGGCCTGTAACTTCTGCCAATCCGTATAGCGAGTGTGTGAACCGTCTACACCTTCTCTCTAGCTATTTTGTCACCATCTCATCATTATACTAACACTGCAGAGGTTTTCACCCAAAGAGACTTCCCTTAAGTCTCTTTGGTAGATTCAGTCGTCACTTCTGTATCTCACGGTTGGTGAACGGGGAACGAGAGTTAAATTGTTCTGAAGAACCAGAACTTTGTTTGGTTTCATTCACTCACTAAATTGTACGGCTGAGATTTTTTATTGAAGCTCGAATCACATACAACAATTTCAACTCAATGAAACAGTGCTCAGTGTCAAAAGTAATAATAATTTTAAAAAAAAACTCAGTTCAGAGCTGGTAAAAAACACTCTTTCTTTCTTCTGTGGTCCTACACAGACTGCCAGGCGCTCTTCTCCTGATAGCAGAAGTTTTTTCCAGAATCTGAAGCTGGAGCCCTGTCCTCCAGACTCTGACTGGGTGCCGTGTCCCAACCCCTGAGGGCTGCGACACGGTTCATTTGATTTTTCTCCTTTTCTGGTAAAGTTGATTATGAAGTCTTGTTTTCTCTGAATCTGGTGGAAACCCAATTTAGACCGAGATCTGGTAAAGATCCTTTGTCCTCTCTCTGCACGTCACCCCTTGTACCTCACAGACACACTTACATCTTCAGGAGCTTCTGCCCTCTGAGACAGAAACATCTTCCCTTCAGGAAAGCCTCTGCGTTCAAAATAGTCCGCCGACAAAGAAGAAGAAGCTGCAGCTTCTTTCCAGGTAGAAATATGAAGTTGTGTTTGTTATTAAAATCAGACTTTGGTAAGTGGAACTTCTCACGAGTTTAGTGAACAATTACGTCGCTGGAGCAAATTCATGGAGTTACGTAATCACTTAAATTTAACAGTTACTTTATTTGTTTTACCCATATGTATATTCTCACAAGGGTTACAGTATTGTAGAACTATAAATGAAATTAATAAACGTGGTGGTTGCGGAGATAATTAAGTTTATGTTTTAAAAAAAGAGAATCATTTTCTCAAAAATCAGGCACTGGAGGCTCAGGGCAGAAAAGGTTAACCCCTCGTCCATTTCTTCAAGGGTCAATCCTAGGTCTTCCCTCTAAGGTCAACCATTGAGGGTTTGTTGCCTAATATTGTAACACTGGCTGCCTTACTCTATTACACATGGGGAGCTTTTTACAATATCCATAATATAGAAAAGATTATTAAACATAGCAGGATCTTTTCAGGATTGTTAGCGTGGATTGTGCATTCAATTGGCTACTATCGGTCTCGTGACAGACTTAGAATATGTGAAATGTTTAATGAAAATCCCCAAAACATCATGCTATGATTTAAGACACAAGGAGTAATATATATTTAATCTATCTCAGTCCCCGCTCTATAGAAATAATTTAGCAGGACTTTAACAGGACACATGTAGCGGTCTGAAGTCTGATTTAAAAGACATAGATGCTTAAACAATTATAAGAAACTCATTCAAATTTAAGAGTCGAGTGAGCAAGGATAACTTACTGCCTCGGACTCCAATCACTTTAAAAAAAAAAAAGAAATACCGTTAGCCGCTATTTCGCTGGTTTGTGGGCTCCCGTCAATATGCTCCCATCTTCCGATATGTTATTATCTGACAGAAGATATTCCAGGAGATTATACTTTTTTCCTCTCTAATTTCTCATGTGTGTTTGTGAAATTGGTCAAGTGTATTCCAGGTTTTCCAGAACGTGTGGGAACTCTATACTGAGCCAAGGTGTGAGAACTATATCCTCTTCACAGCAACCACTGAATGTTTAGCACGACGTGTCAGATGGTCGACTATGTTCAACACCAGGAGGCACACTTTCCTTTCCCTCTGAGCTGTGTGCCAACAATAAAAGCTGCTCATCCTAAAATGTGTTAAACGGTTGTAAAAAGATTCACACACACGCTTCGACACAGCTTGCAGTAAGTTGAATTTAATTCTGTAAGAAGTAGCCCGTTGTAACAATGAAAAAATAGTGCTCGTCGGAAAAAATGCCCATAGTAAAACGTCTCATGTCCTTCGTGTTATTATTATTATAACCATCAGTGTTCCACATTCAGAATGTGTCAGCAGATCAACATTACATTGTATCCACATAGACATTCAAGGCAACACACACACACACGCACACACACACACACACACACACACACACGTGACACACAGCAGCAGGACACGGCAGGAAGCCGGTGGAGTCGAGGCAGGCGGCACTGTGCTAAAAGCAACAGTGGAGGCAGATCGATGTTTGACAAATACATGAACAGAACAGTATGAGAGGGTTTTTTTGGTGCTCGCGGAGTTGAGGACATAAAAATCGATTGGAAAAAGCACTGTGTGACCTGTCGAGTTTGCATTGCCATAACAGGAGCCACAGTTTGCATTTGCCTCTTAAGAGATACAAGTGACATTCTACATGAGCTGAGCAGAGCGAAACGATCGCTGCTTGTTTTAGAGATCTGAATAAATAAGACACGTTGTAGCATCTGCACAGTGTAAAAACATTTTGGTTTAAATAAGAAGTCAAAGGCCTTTTGTCAAAAGCTTTCTGACAGCCCGAGTCACACGTTTAAATAGCGTCACGTTAACGTCGTGAGGACGTTTCTCGGTCATATTCCTACCGACTTAACAGTTTGAAAAATAAAAGCAACATCTAGTCCCCACACAAATATTACACTGAGAAGAGATGGCAAACAAAAATCTGAGCACGGTGGCACATTAACAAAGAGGATGGCAGTGCTTAGAGACTATTAAGAGCTTCCAAAGGAAAACAAAAAAACGCTAAACCTTGAGAGACTAAAGATTGGCAGATCTCAGGTATCTGAACTGACTTAAATTACAAGAATGCACAAACGTCTCATCAGACCGGCCTGTTGAGGCCCGGATCAAGAGTCTTCTCTCTCCTCCACGGCTTTTTCACGCAGCTCATGCAGGACGGGCGTCAGGGTTTCTTTGAGTGTCGCGTACAAAGGCTTGCTCTTCTCTGAGGCGGGGTCGATCTGGAGAGAGAACAGGAGGAAAGAAATGATAATTTCCTGCATGCCAAACAAGCGTCTTCATAGAATCAATATGCAGCGCAATGCTAATGCTCACCTTAGTAAACACTTTTATTGTTTGGTTGAGAAAACTAGCCTCCACTTTCTCAGGCATTGGAAGGAGGTGAGCAGCACAATCGAGGACGCAGAGCAGAGTGAGTCTGTGGCCCTGGAGGCGGGAAGGACAGGCAGGTATTAAACCATCAGGTCATTTTAAAAAGCAGCGGCAGTATCACGTAAATCATATGAATGACAAGCAGTCTGATGACGAGCCAAGTGATGGCCATGGCTTCAAACAGTGGACTGTGTATTAGCCGTTTTGGAAAGCCTCGAGTTTTAACATCCTTTTAAATTTCAATTTCACAGCTAAGCTCCCAATTCAGTTTTATTTGTATAGCCCAAAGTCACAACGACAAAATTTGCCTCGGAGGGATTTACAATCTGTTCACATAACATCCCTGTCCCAGAACCTCACATCGGATCAGGAAAAACTCCCCCAAATAAAAATAGTGAAAAAAAAAAAAAAAAAGGAAGAAACCTGAAGGAGAGCAACAGAGGAGGATCACTCTTCCCGGATGGACAGAAGCAATAGATGTCATGTGACCAGAATGAATGACGTAACGGAGTTACAGCACATTCAATGCATATGACAAAAATGATTCATATAATGAGTTGTAGGCATTTTCTGTTTGAAATTTGTAGATGTCTCTCCAGCAAATGTTGTTGGTGTGGACTGCTTTTAACACATTCTCAATGAAAACTGGACTTTTATTTTGCAGACATAACCAGTATTATAGTAAGTTAGACAATGTAACTGGACGTGTTAAATATCTGCCTGGAACAAAGCTGCTAAACAACGTTAGAGGGCTTCAGACCGTGATGCTGTGGAGGATGTTTAACCCAGATACCTTCTCCAGCGAGTCCAGGGCGTTTTGTGGGCTGACGTTCTTCTCGCTGAGGGCGTTTACATCCTTGCTGCTGATGACTGGATCCTTGAGCTGCTCCAGCCAGGACCACATCAGACCAGAGAGGACCAGAGGATCTCTCTCCATGCACAGCCTCTCCCACGCTCCTTCTCGTGAGTTCAGCTCTGTCTGCACATCGCAACAAAGGGGGCATTCTTTTCACCATTAATAGAACCAATACAAAAGTTATGGTGAACAAACAAAGTTCTACTGTATCCATTTTGAATTGCTCTGCAATTTCGCCGTCGCCATCTTGAATTACGGCCGTTGCCATGTCATTTTTTTTTTTGAACAGAGTTGTGTAGAGACACTGTATTTGGTGCTGGTAGTGGCAGCGACCTGTCAATCACAGTAGCCCCACCCTAAAGCATACCCACTCTATGGTCTATTAACTCTATTTGACTCTAAATTAACTAAATGAACATCATGCTGTATTAAAGAAGACGTTAAACTAGAGATTGAGACCATGCTCACATGTTTACAATGTTTACTGAGGTAATACATCAAGAGAGAAGAGAGTCATTTATACAACCAGTCTTCGTTTTGCAACCTGAGGAGTCGCCCCCTGATGGCCAGTAGAGAGAATGCAAGTTTGAAGACACATTGGCCCAGGACAGAAGGAGTTTTGCATCGGTAAATGCTTTAAAAAAGTAGGGGTGGTCAATCCAATACACTCAATGTATTGTGTATTGTTCTATATGGGATGTATTAATTACTATTTTGCAAACATCAAGTACAAATTGTCAGACATGGCATGAGGCTGAAAATTAAAGCCCTTTAAAATGTCATATATGCTATGATCTAAATCCCGTCAGGTCGGGGACTTGTTTGATTCATATGAATCAGACAGGTTTGTTATTTTAGAGGCATCGAGGTATATATTATATACCGCCTAAAAAATATCGCCCAGCCCTACTACATGGGATATCTGAGAGTATTTTCTAGGGTTACAGTACCTGCCACATTGAGACCTTGGAGGTGAAATTCTTGTCCGTCAGGTCCATGGCCAGAGCTTTAGCCACCAGCAGGCGTCTGCCCTCTGGGGACAGCTCAGACTGGAACGTGAAGAAGGGAACCTCTCTGACATTCCCTCTGTCTTCTCTGTCCACTGACACATCTACATCCAGCTGCTCCTCGTCAGTCACGTCTTTGCTCCTGCCTGGTGAGGCTGGCGGTGTGGTGTCACAGTGAGGTGTTCCTTGCTTGCACAGGTTTAAAGGCAATCTATGATGCTCTTGGCGGAGTTGCTTTTTTAATAAGGGGGATCCCGCGTTTTGCCCGGCGTCTGTATCGGGGGACTGAATGCTGCGGATGATGTTGTGAGGAGTGGGGTCGTGAAATGAGGGGGGGATGCAGGCTGTGAGGCTGCTGTGAGACAAGGAATGTTTGATCAGGTGGTTGATTGGTTTGTTGCTCTTGCAATTCTCAAAATGGTGCTGCCGTTGTCCAACTTTGTGAAGGACGGAATCGCTGTAACTGAGACTCCTGTTGTTGGACAGGGAGGACATCAGAGGGCTTGATGCATTCGGCTTCCTCCACAGAGGGGGGAGCTCATTATTACTGGCGAGGGGCTGTTCGTGAAGGGGTATAGCAGCTTGGCCGAGGGGATGAGACGAACAAGGAGGGACGGGTATCCCCTTCCCTCTCATCTCTTTCCCGAGCTGCTGGAGGGCCTGCTGGGACACGGTCTTCTCCACCTCGGCCGTCAGGTCGGGGATCTCGAGCCACTCCTCCTCGATCACCACCTGTCTGTCAGCCGCGATGTCGACGAGGAGCCTGCACACTAGCTGGACGACCTTTGGCACGTTCTTCATCTGTCGGGCCTCGTAGCCGTGCAGCAAGTGCCGCTGGCGGATGAGGTACTGCGACAGGGTGACGGCACTCGCTTTGGGTTCTGCGCAGGAGAAGACGCTTCGGAGGGGAACCAGGAACTGGGCGAACTCCCTGACGCACAGCAGCTGGCCTCTGGTCTGGATGGAGTTGGGCCTCTTGGCTCTCAAAAACAGGATGGCTTGGTCGGCGCTCATCCGGGACGTGAAAACCACATAACAAGCCAATAACACACCTGCATGATGGAAAAAATACGAGACTGATATTTTAACAGTGTAGATGAGGATTTAAAGGGCGGGTCCATCTGCATTCTTTTCGGAGTTTCATTGCAATGACGTAGGTTACCAAAAGTAAACTAATCAATAAGGGTATTGTGGCAGACCAGGGGAAAAAGCAGAGCACAGGGGGCGGATTCCCAAACTCAGGCTGGGGGAAGTGATTAAGGGGAGGTACTTCCCAGTGCTGGTGCTGCAACCAATCAGCACCTGGCACTACGCCTGTTATTAAAAGGACACTTTTTGTTAAAACAGTACTGTCTCTGAGCTTCCTATTTTATTCCTGAATCTTGTTGAGGCCTCAAGTCCCCCGGGTTTCCACATTATGAACAATGTGAACGCTAGCATTAGCTGTGTCAATATTAGCTGCATTAAGCCTGATATTTTGACATAGGGTCGTATGTATTCTGCAGATAAAAAATGAATCTTGTGGATTTGAAGAGTAATAAAACCGCTTAAGTTCCTTATTTCCTAAATTTAGAATACTTTCACAGCTTTTCCTTTCTGTCGGGTAACTGAAGCCATTATATCTCTCTCTTCAAAGTCTGACTACTTTGACAAGAACAGTAGATTTATTACAGAACACAGGAGTTGGTGGTCCACCCTGCATCGATAGGTTTATTTGTTATTGTCGGACTTTCTGATCCATTACGACGCTAAAACATATGTACTTTGACCAAAATGTTAATGTTTGGAGTTGGGTACCGGGAAGAATGATACACTGCTCAAAAAATTAAACAACACTTTTTGAAAACACATCACATCTCAAAGTGGGAAAAAAGTACCTGCAGGATGAAGGAATTGATGCACTTGAATGGCCCTCACGATCACCTGATAGAATACCTCTGAGACATTATGTTTGGGTCCATCAGACCCTGCCAGGTTGCTCCTCAGACTTTACAGGACCTCACTGATACCCTTAGACCGATCTGGGAGGACGTCCCACAAGACACCATCTGTTGTCTCATCAGCATGCATACAAGAACATGGGGGCCACACAAGATATTGAGAAGCATTTTGAGTTGCAGGAATTGAATTTTGGCAAAAGGACTAGCCTGCCACATCATTTTTTCACTTTGATTTCCGGGGTGTCTAAGAAAAACTTGCATTTCCATCAAAAGATGTGGCATCCTTTCGTTCCTAAGACATTAAACTATCCATATCAGTATAGATATCCAACAATAGTTTTTTCACATTGAGATCTATTGCGTTTCCAAAGTGTTCCTTTCATTTTTTTGAGCAGTGTAGAATAACCTCAGCAACAACAACAAAAAAATGGACCCGGCCTTTAAGCCACATGCCAAATTGATTGTAACACGAACCTGTTCTTCCAAGACCGGCGTGGCAGTGGACAGCCATTTTCCCCTCTTGGACGGCAAATGACATGACTTTCACCATGTCGAGGATTGTAGTTAGAGAAGCCACGCCGTAATCCTTCCACCCAAAGTTGTAGTAATAAACTGAAACACACAAAGCCAGCAGGAATGAGAACTGGTCAGTATCCACATGATAATACATCTTTCTGTTAAAGTAATGGACAATTGTTGTCATCAAACTGCTCAGAGTTTCAGATCCTGGTTCATTTGTCCTGTGATTCTGCACAAAATGTTGGTGCAGGTGGATGTGGACACTTACTTCCTGCCTCCATGAAGGCTTCGGGTCGATACGTGAAACCGCTCTCCTGCTCCAGCGGGTTGCCGCAGCTGGCGTGTTCTCCGGGCCGCTGCAGGTTGATGACCGTCTTCAAACCACACCTGAGCACCGCAGCAGGTCGCCACAGGTCAACACAACACATACATTACAGAGCAACGACAGCAACCAGCCTCCGTCTCACTGTTAATCTAAATGTTAGTAAAGAATGTAATAAATCAAATGCAAAACTCAGATTCAAATGAGGTGAGAAAGAAGGAGACTACTGTACCTTTGAAACTGTTCAATTACATTATATTTCTCTATGATTTCAGTGGAAGGCCTTGCCATAGCTAGCAAGTTGTCAGTTATCCTGGAAGTGGAGAATATGACAAGGGGAGAATGTTAATCAGAAATAAATAAGGGTGAAAAAAGGACTACTTATTATGTTAGATGTCAAAGACCCTAACTAATTTAACTAATAGATATCACTAAGAAACAACACCAGTTTTTATTACAGTTAATACTTTTTCTGAAATGTTATCTTAAAATATGCAAATGAGGCATTATCTTATTATTTTCTAGTGTCCATAAATATCAGAGACATTGGAGCCAGGTTCTAAAGTAAGGTTTTTACACAGGGGTATTTAGATGTATCTTTGTATCAGCCATAAACAAAAAGATTTCGCCGTGTTTTTGGGGAATGAAAATGTTGTATAAATCAGTCTATAAATGATATAAACAAACCCCTCAGTTAAACCCTTCAAAATATGGCTAGTAATAAAACTGGGAAGTCTGTTGGATGTAAGAGCTACTGAAGTGGAGATTTGAGGAAAAAACTAATATTGCAGCCTTTCAAGAGATGTTTTGTAAAATTACATAATTTTTGGAGACTCTACAGGTTAATAGTATAAAACTATTTCCTAGATGATTATGTACACAATTATTTTCTGTATTAAACAGTTTAATGTTTAAATATACAAATGAGGCATTATTTAATGCTAACTTTTGAAAAGTCTACAGATCAAAAACACAAATGAGTAAAACAAATGTGCATTTCTGGATGTTTTCTGTCCACTAGTCTAAAATAATGTTAAGGAAACTCTCTAAATCGGCCAGTGCTTGTTCCCCTTGAAACATCCTCATGCACTAAAACAAAAGCTTTCCCGAGTTCAATGTCTCTATCAAAGAAAAAGAACAGTCCATAGTGCAATACAAAAAACAGAACAAACGTATTGGCTTTTCATGTAACTATTGACGTGGACGCCGGTGACCCACAGCGACCAAGCACAGGGAAGCGCGACAGCGCAGAGGATGTATGACGACCCGTCAGCGTACCAGGACGAGTAGAGTCCTTTGACGGCTTGTTCCTCATCGCTCCAGCGAGAGGGGTTCTCATATTTGCAGGCTTTCCCTCCGCAGGCCATGGAGCACTGCATGTGACCGGGGATGACATGCCTCAGGGTCTCCCCCATCTTGGTGTACTTTGCAGTAGGCACCCTGGCATTGGCTGGTGGGGGAAGGGAGAACAACAACAACAAAGAAACATAAGAATAATTCAACAATACTCATCGCACTAAGCTCTTTAGTAGCTCTCCTTGTAGTTGAAGTCATCGCCAAAGCCCTGAATGCAAAACAATTTATTTAGTGTGGCGTTACATCTCCTGATCCCGGGTTCAGCGGGAGGCGGAGGCTGCTTGACGCTGACAGCCACCATGACTCTGTGGAAAGATGAGGACAGCGTCTCTAGGGCGGAGCTTCGTCGGCGCTGCAGGACCTTCAGCAGGACGTCCGAGGCCGAGTGGCGGCGGTCGTGCCTCCGCGAGCTGCCCGCCATCTCCCCGGCTGCGGAGCAGTGTCCGCGTTGAGGTTGCATGTCGCTAATGCTGACCTCTTCGCACTAACAGAACGCCACCGGCTCGGCGGCGCCGGGCCAACGGTGAATCATCATCACACGGCAATCACCCGTCGGCAAAGAGAGGCGGCCGATTGGTTTCATCAGCAGCATTTGATGTGTCACCATGACGACTGTCTCCAATGTTGCAGGCTGGCATGGGGGCGGGGCTGAATGTTGCACGCACACAGATTACACACCCGGACACACAGATCTGAGGGGCGGCTTGTTGATGAAAGAGAAAACTGTGCACACACAATGCACGAGGGAAACACTGAATGCACGATCACATGACACAACATTTCTACGAAGAAAACTATCTGTTTTTGTGCAGGAAATGTCTCGTTGAAAGTTTTAACAATTAAAGTGATAATTTTGGATCAGAAAGTTCTCACATGACAAGTTGGAACCAGCTGGAGCTACTAGATTGTTCCATGGAGCACATATATTGTAAAACAGCAATTAAAGGGGAACACCCCCTAAATTAAACATTAAAGTGTGTTGTAACCACGGCCGAGGAAAGTTTAATACATTTATACTATTAGTCTCCAGTCTCAAAATTGTGATGTCATCAGGTATAAAGTCTGTAGCTGCTCTACATACTCGTTTGAGAACACACACGCGCACGCACACGCACGCACTCACACACACAGGGAGAGCAACGAAGAACCCGGGAAATCGAGGCGACCGCAGTTGTTGGAGACAGAAATGGCAGTTTTCCTCCACCGACTGCAAGACCCAGTGCATGGTGGGAAACACCTGACTGTTGTTTGAACAAAGAGCATCACAAATTAGAATTTTTTTTGCGCTCTAGTTTTTGGATTTGGGAGAGTCGCTCATGTTTACTAATATCTGTTTGGACCGTCTCAGATCATAGGAATAACATGTAGGAATTTTGAAAATAGGTATAGTTTCCCTTTATATTTGTTAAACTTGGATATCAATAACTGAAGAGCCGTAACATTGACATAACTTGTATAGTTTAGGACAAGACTTTGTGATTGTTCCACTGGCATTGTGCTTGAAGCCTGCTCAACCAATCAGCAGCCTGTCCTCCATCAAGCTGAATCAGAAGGTGATGCTGCTGCTCTCAGTGTGTGGGAGCAGCAGGCGGGCCAACAAACAGCCCAGATCAGAGAGAGAGAGAGCGAGAGAGAGAGAGCTGCGGCAACACAGAGCAGCAGCGGTTATGGTCACATAACGTAGCTGCATTTCTATTTTATTATCTCGTCCTACAATCAGGACCAGAGGACGACTATTACTATTATTATTATAAGCTAACAGGAGGAGAAATCCTTGCTTCATATTTCAGAAGGGAAAATATCAGTGGTAATAGCAGACAAATTGGTATATATAGTATATATATATATATTTACAGAACATTACATAGCTGTGTGTAAGAAAGTAAATCTGCTCAATCCCAGTCTTAATTGTGAACCCAAATCCCCCAAAAAGGCCCTTTTTGTCAATAACACCAATTGACTTTGTGCTGTATCATGTAATGTAGTCTAATGGGTTAGTTTACTGATGTAGACCCCATAGAGCAGGGGTCTCAAACTCATTTTGGCTTGGGGCCACCCCTTGCATTGTGATCGCATAGGATGGCCGCACAGACGCAATATTTTTGAAAGTTTACTTATTTATTTAATTTTACATTCATAACAAAAAAGGCAACCAGCAGTTTCTATATATTTTTATATTAGTTAAAAAAAAAACTGTTAAAAAAATCCTTCAATACATTTGTTCTTTATTCAATTTCTTGCCAGACACATGGCAAGACTTCTGCTCACACAGCTGAGCCACATTGGCCCTGATCGAGGTCACAGTGGAAACCCTGAGTACAGCTTTGTGATGGGCATCACTAAGCCTGGACCTGTACTGCATTTATTAAAGTTTCTCACACAGATATGTGCTTCCAAAAAGTCACATTACCCGACTGATCACTTTTGTTAGCTCAGGGAAGCATGAAGGCAATTCTCTCATAAGTTATCCAGTCATGTCTGGTTTTCCTTGTGCCTCTTTGAATTTAGCTTTTAGATCACTGTTGCATTGCAAGTCAATAAGTTCCATTTGTAACGTTCTCTGGACACTCATCAGCTGTGGTAATGCCCACCAGTCTGTTCCACGCTAAACCAGCTCGCTCAATCGCCTCCTGAAATATATCCTTGCCTGTGGTGCGACTGTGCATTGGGCACAAACTCAGCAATTCTTCTGTCAGTTTGAATTGCTCATTTAAATTACCCCTGATGGATATGGCTAGCTGAGCATTGTCAGTTTTGTCTGTGCTTTCGTCAAGCGCCACGTAGTGTAGCGGCGTTCCGTCTGTGTTTTCATGGAGCCACTGAAGAGCTGCAGACACAGGAAGTTCTGTCGTACGCGCATGACAGGAGACCGTTCATTTCCTTTTCTTTGGGTTTTACTCTCAACAGCAAATCATGACATCATTATATCACCTGGCTTGAGCATCCGTCGTTAACAAAAAAAAATCTTTTAATATAATTCAAATATAGTTCCTACACCGTGAGCATAATTCTGAATATTAAAATATAAACACTTCTGAGTTCTGAAATTTCAATTTATCAAAAACACACTCGTGGCTCTTACACGGAGTATGCAGTGAAACCTGTGTCTTTTTCACGTAACTCCTTTCACGTAAAGTCCTTTCTGAAGCCGAGAGGCAATTTTTTCCTCTTATCTTCAAGGCACTTCTTAGACTGTTCTCCGTGTTTAGTCGAGTAATGATTCTTGATATTATAT
This sequence comes from Clinocottus analis, assembly GCF_023055335.1. Classification (NCBI taxonomy): domain Eukaryota; kingdom Metazoa; phylum Chordata; class Actinopteri; order Perciformes; family Cottidae; genus Clinocottus; species Clinocottus analis. Next base: position 5,660,116 of record NW_027176042.1, on the reverse strand, counting down.
TCCTTTAAAACGGATACTCGTCGCATATGAGGCAAGGGGCATTTGCATCAAGTGCGTGTGAGAAAAACGTGTGGGCTGCATTAACACTAAACTTTGATGTCAAGTAGGGGGCCACCAAAATATTGGCCGCGACTTTGAGACCCATGCCATAGAGGTATAAACTGAGACTGTTTCACAGCTGATAAAAAGTTCCACACAGTGACTGACGGCATCAATTTTAAAGACTGGTTAAGTTTGGAAACTGATCCAGAGGAGTCACATTGTCAGAGGTCACATCAAACCTCATTAAACCTCTTTTCCTGATGGCAGAGATATCACAACAATATCTGTAAAAAAAACACTCCAGTTACAACTGCATCAGAAAAAAATGTATTATTATTATGTCCCGAGACCGATCTGTCACATCCATGATGACAGATGTCTTATTCATGACATCAAACCTGGTGTTTTTATTTGACTGAATGTTGATGAAGAGGATGGGTGTTTATTTATCAGTAAAATTCTCATTCGGAAACAATCCTCGTGAGATAATAGGTTTGCTGTCCCCTTCCTCTGAAGTCTACTTTTTCTTCACATCATTGAAATCACAAATATATTACCTCTCTGTTCCAATTTCAATATCTTCTCATCACGTCAACATGTTAAAAAATGTAAATACTCATCACTGAAACCATTTCAAGTCGACAGTTTTGTGCCATTGCACTACATAAAAAAATAAAAATCTTGTGTTGTGTGTGTGGTGCTGCGCTCTCCTACCTGTCTCCATCTCCACACCGTTCTCTCCACTGTGAGCTCCACTCGTGGAGTAAGGCAGGTCGCTCAGTATGCTGACACCGGCTGCCATGGCAGGGGCTGAAAGATAAACATTGCGTGTCAAAGGCGGATGGAGGAAATAAAAAAACAGAAAAGAAAAACAGCGGTGCGGGCGAAAGCTTTGTTGGTTGTGCTGATAACGCAAACGGTAACAAGGTGCACACACAAATGAGATGCGAGGAGCGGCGTTGCCCGGCAAAGACGACCCAGGGGAGAGAGGGGGAGGATGTGCACAGTGAGCCACCATAACAGCGGCTCACGTGTCAGTCTGACGGCTGCACCTCTGGGAGGCAAGTGGCAAGGGCCCGGTGGGAAGAGCCAGGTGGCAACGGTGGGAGCGAGGAGGTGCCGAGTTACACACCAGCACTTTGAACTGCGTGTGAGAGATTGGGGCGTAATCCCTCCCTCTACCACTGGGCTGGTGCCACGCTCATCAATTATTTAAGCAAGAACACATCCACCCGCTACTGTGCCGCTACGGGGCCGCACTCCTTGACTTGCACATCTGATTTGTGTAGCCTGATAATAGGGTTGTGTCACAAAAGGGTCTCTCAGCGTGTCAGTATAACTCCGGGGCACAAGGGTTTCTCACATTACACCTAAAGCTCCGGTGGGCCTCGGTGCTTGTGTTGAGCCGGTGTTGCAGGAGTGAAATTCGGCACCCTCATGGCGCTTCACTGTGCTCCATTAACAATTGAGCGGGGTCGCTGCACCCTGCATGCTAACTTCTTGATGATTCCCTGACCTTTTGCTTTTCCCTTCCTGTTTGATGAAGTTAATTAGGTCGGCCTAATCACAAAGTCAGGGGCTGATGGGACAGAGAGCGTTTTTGCAGCCTGGTGGCAGATTTGACATGTATTTAAAATGTACTAAAAGGGCCAAAGTCCTGCCAAAGTCCTTGGATATTATTTCGGAAATTCCATTCACACCCATTCATACACTGAGGGGCGCTACCATGCAAGGTGCCACCTGTCCGTCAAGACTCTAGCTAACATTCATACACTGTAAGCACAGTTACAGGAGCAATTTGGAGTTGAGTGTCTTGCCCAGGACACGCCTGATATCACTTAGGAGAGGGGCAAAGAATGCCCTCATAATGTCCCCTGATAATTATGCTTATTTAATGAACTTGTCAAAAACATTGTAGCTTATATGACCCGGTCGAGTTGCCAAAGAATGTTTTGGATTTTGCCTTGACTGATGTGTGTGTGATGTGTGCTGTCAATCTAGCTCACGTGGGCAATGACAGAGAAACCTTGCGGGGGGTGATTGGGAGAAATGGCTTGCTCGATCTGAACCCGAACATTGCTTTGTTGTTGGACTTCTCTCTGGGCCACGGTTTGTCCATAACGAACACCATGTTCTAGCATAAGGTGGCTCATAAGTGTACCTGGTACCAGAACACCTTAGGCCGGAGATCAATAATCAACTTTGTAATCGTATCATCTGATCTGCGGCTGTATGTCTTAGGAGCTGTGTCTGTATTCTCAGTAATAAGTCAGACAAAAAAGAAAGGAAAAGTTATAATGGTTAATAGTTGTTTAAAAAAATGTAATAACAATAAATAACCACAAAGAAATAAGAATAACATTGAATATGATTGTCTTATTTATGTTTTTTGTTTGTTTTTTGTTCAAAAAATCAAAGCAAAGACTTTGAATCTGTAGACTACTGCCTAATAGTCTTATTATTGCCATTTGATGACTACTGCTCATATACTGTAAGCCTTAATAAGTATATGTATTATTTTAAACAAAGGTTAACTATTATTTCATAAGTTTTAAAAGATGCCCCAAATTTTGGTTTTCCAATGCCCTTGGATTTCAGTCTGTGGGGGCAAAAATTGCACACATGTAAATGTCCTACATACACTATGAATAAGAAAGAAGTGAACGTAGTTGTCGTGACTCCCGTTTTGAAGCCTCAAGTTTGACAAATTGTTTGTGAAAAACATATTTTCTATCTTAAAAAACAAGTCACATTGTAGATTTGCATCCATCTCTGTATGCGTTGTGGAGTAACCCACACGAACCAATGTTGGCAAGCGACTTTCCCACATCCTTTTGCACACTCTTCTGAAGTATTTCAAACACTTTCCAGTTCACATTCGGGCCGTCCATAGACATTTGGATAAGATTGTTGACGCCAATCTCTGACAGCTGGTTGGTCATTTTCTCAACGACATCAAGGGCAGTTGAATGGCCCATAAATTCAGTGACGATGTATTTGGTCTTCACCACGGCGCCATCCCATAGCCTCACGTGCAAATCCATCTGTTTTGACTGTAAATAGTGGTTTAGGCTTTCATCAAATAAAATGACACAGACCCTTTACGTCAACACGTTGGACAATGTCACACTCTTGAAGTGGCGCGCGAGCCCGAACGAGCAAAAATACGAGCGTTTGCTTTCGCCACAAGCAAATTGTGCCGCGATCTGGCTATCAGGGAACATCCGGCGAAAGAGCAGACTGACATCTTCGGATGATTTAAAAGAAAAATGCGAATTGGCAACCTTCAGTGCCCACATTACCTCCGCGGTGAGAACATCATTTTCCGTAACAGCGCCACCGTTTAACGCCGTCTGCTTGTTGGCCGAAGCAAGCAGCGCGCTCGGCGTAGCAGTTGCCGTCGCTGCTGTAGCGAAAAGGACGGAGATAGGGGTCACTGTAGCTCCGCGAGCAGCAGCGCTCCGATGGCGGCTCCCCTTCGCATGGCTAGTTAATGCCGCCTCCCCCATGTTGGAAATATCAAAAGATTTGCCTCCACACAACCTGCATTTTGCTTGTCCCGGGTCTTTGTCGGTTGTAACCTCTGCTTTGAATGTATCCAAATGCAGCCAAGCATGATTGAATCGACACTTTCCTGGCATAGTGAATTATACCGTTCACGAACCGAGCTACTGTTGCTACGGTAACTCAGGGAAGCGGACGGCATGTCACGTGTTAAGGTGCGTTCACTCTCAGCGCGAATAATTCACACTGCGAGTATGACAGCGTATGCCTGCTTATATCTTTCTTTTAAAAGCATGTTAAATTATTTAAAACTCAGCGTAAATGAACGACATAAACATATGAATATAACAAATTTCCATGACTTTTCCATGACTTTGGGGATTTTATTTTTTTCCATGACTTTTCCAGGCCGGGAAATGCCTTTTTTAAATTCCATGACTTTTCAGCTTTTTCATGAACGTAAGAACCCTGCATTTATGTCACTGTGCAATGCGTCTGTAGTCTCTGAATATTTATGGTGTAAAGTTAGTTCTCTTTAACATCCACAACTAATTTTTGGACTTCTTTTACATTGTAATCCACACGTTATCCAATTGACAGCCCGTCCTGCCGGAGCCTGACACCGCTTGGCATCGTTTATAGGAAGCTCTTGATAACAAGCTGGTGAATGAGAAGGTGCTCTCTATGACAAGTGTGACGTATGCACATCAAATATTAACAATGATACGACACCGCGCTAACGTAGGGGCCACAAATAAATCTTTTCACTTGGCCACTGATCGAGTGCAGATTCACCGAAACCCGTCATGCGTTGGCGGTGGATCCATATGATCACGCCCGGTGGGAAGCCAGTGTGTGTTGGTGGACATGAAAGATAGTGGGAAGCCTGAGACAAGTCTCTCCAGGACGCTGCTGACAAGTGTGGGATGTGAGAGTCATTCCAACTGGGTGTGTTGATAAAGAAACATGGTGCTCCTCCTCACACCATGTTTCAACAAAATCATCTTTGAGTATCTTGAAAAGCGCTGTACAAGTTTGAATTATTATTATTAATAAATCAATCTGTACTAGGAACATTTTGGAAATATTGATGGAAACTTGCCAAGGGGCTTCATAGAAATTTATAGGAATAAATGGAAATAATAAGAATAGAAATAGAAGCAAGCGGGTGATAGATGAAAACAAACCTTGTCCAAGAATTTGGCAAAAAAGATCAACTAATTTGACAAATACATACAATATGAGACCATTCCTGTCTTTTGGCCCTGTTGAGCTCATCTGTGCATGTGATGTAGGAGTGTTGCTAAATGCAATGTAAGCTTCAAATAAATTAAACAGGGAGCATTTTTAACCAAAACATGCAATAAGACCTAAAATTCCATTTTCCAGTGTATTTCCTACCATATTAAGTTTAATATTTGAAAAATTTAAATTCTTAAATCAAAATTGTGCAACAATTATAAACTTCCCTAGTGTAAATGACATTTTCTAGAAATATTCTGCAGCCACTAGGGAGTAAATAAGAACTGTAAGTGGGCCTTAGCACGGAATAAAATGAATGGCAGAATTCAGAGTTATACCTTCAGAGAAAAGAAAATGTCAGAAAACACTTTATTTTTTATAAATGTTACTTTTAATGTCTGTATGTAGGTATGAAATTGTTTCAGGCGCGTATTTTCCTTAGTACATGAAGGCATAGCTGCACAAAGGATACTACTCAAAGGCCAGGAAACACTTCTCACCAGCTATTCGAGAGAACAGATTAAATCATAATAATAATCATAATCATCTTCATGAGCGAGTTCAACTACAGGCATTTTCATATGAAGTGGGCACTCAGTTCACTCAACCTTAAGCTGTGAATGGAGACTTTGACATAATAACTGACTTTATATGCACAAGAAGGCTCGAGATTTCAGCCATTCAAATCAAATGGCAAGCAGTAAATATGATGATGTTGCAGTTAAATAGGGTTCTGACTTGTCATGGCACAGGTGTAATTAATTACATAATAATCACGTGTTAATACATCCGTGCTTTTCTGATGACAAAGGTTTACGATAGGAGCGAAACACACACATCATCATCACTGGATGCTGGGCTACTCATTCCATTCTAGCGTTAAGTAAGATGACGGTGGAGAACGCCCGGTGCAGCACGTCTCCTACACGCCGATATTAGAGCTACTAAAACGGGGACACGCCACATGTTTCCTCCCCTGACTACCGTTACAGGTGTAACACCTGAGAGCGAGCAGCAATAATGTGGCGGTAGCAGAGCGACGTGCTGGCGGACGCGAGTCATCTTCAGTCATCGTCTGACCGCTCGAGGCGGCGAACGAAGCTGCGCTGAACGTCCACTCTCTAAATTAACGTCGACTAAGCTGACTGTTGAGAATCTCCGACATTGGTGTGTTAGTCGACGACGTACCACGCCTTTTAGCGCAAGCCATCGTTCAGCTAACGCCAGCTCTTTGGGATGTCGCGTTAACGTTCGTGTCCGGTGCTGATGCTGCGAGCCCCGACGCTAACGTTAGCTAATGAGCTAGCGTTACTGTCTTGACGTTAACTGGCGCTAGCATGGTAGCTTGCTGGAGAGGGCCACGACTTACCGTTCTCCTGTCGTCTGAGCCCGGGGGGGTGTCTTCACAGTATCGGATGCATCTCTCTGACTCCGCGGTTGTTTCGTCGCTGGCACGTAGCAAACCGGGATTTTTTTCTTTTTCTCTCGAGCCACATCATTTGGTCCGCTAAGTGCAGCTAGCTTCCTAGCTAACTTAGCCACCTGACATGTTGTCATGGGACGGTCCCGTTACGTCACGTGACCAGAGACGGAGCTCATTTCGCGTTGGTGTAATAATGGTGGTTTTATCGACTATCTTACGAAAGTCGTATTGGAGTGTTCTGTGTTATGCATTTTACTTTTCTTCCACGGGAAATTAAAAACGGAACATGTTACTGATGGGGAAAGATTATTCACCCAGCATCCTCTGGCACACAGCTCTGTAATGACGCTTGTGTTTTTGTGTCCGTTCTTTTTTAAATTATTTTTAATCTAGTTTCAAAATCCAAGTGATTTAAACAAAAAAAAAACTGCAACCATTTCACTGACTACATATCATGCTGTAGAAGTGGTCCTATTAGGAGCAAATCATATATTGCTTAATGTATCAGGACACATTAGGGAATACATGTGTCTTTGTGCGTGTGATTAAATACACACTGGTGTAAATACCTCTCTAATAATGTCTTACTAATCTTAAAAACGAGAAAAGCCCGGTCTTAGTCACTCGCAAGCTGACAAAATAAAGATATCCGAAAAACAGGCAACAACTTTGTCTTTTTTCTGAGGTCCTGTGCTGCCACCCAGTGGCTATTTTATTAATATGATGCAATTGCGTTGCAAAGACTGAACACCCACACCCACACACAAACACATGCATACATATATATATATATATATATATATATATATATATATATATATATATATATATATATATATATATATATATATATATATATATAAACTGTAAGAAAATACAGACTTGATATATTTAAGAACACAAATGTTGAGATGTGTAAAATAATTCCCAGTGTGGATCTGGTGGCAAAAGTGTTGTTCTAAACTCAGACCACCCGGAGAAGATTGAAACATCATTGAAAATGTTTTATTCAAGGTAATATACATTTTCATAACGGACATATACGTTTTCTTTAGGGAAATCCAACTTGTGTTAAGAGGAATATATGTTTTCTTTAGGTAAATATAAGTTGTGTTATGGGGAATATAAGTTGAAATTGTTGAATGTGAATGTCCCATCCTAAAGGATAAAATGGTGTTGTGGGTCTAGATATTTATATTGGTCTAGATATTGCTGCAACAACATCCATTAAAACTAAGAATTATTAACACCAGAGAACACAGACAACCGGGACACCTACAGGGATGAGCTGTGTACTCAGGTCAGGTGTGCAGTAAAATAATGAACATGTTACATTGACAGAACACATATCGACCTCATCATGTTTAAAACATCTCCCGCACAAGTACTGGACTTCCTGTCAAAGATGTCAGGGAGGTTGCCAGATTTGATCAATGTGGTGCAAGTGGCAGAGCGAAGGCCTTGAGAAGGAAGCTGTGGAGTGAGCTGCAAATGGCTGTTGGTGTAAAAAGTGCTGCTGTCCTTTTGTCACGTGGGTATCATGTATTTCATTCATTTAGACTGTAGTAGTGACGACTGACATCGTCCTGAAAGTCTCCCTGCAGTCTCACTAGCGACCAGCAGGGGAAGACGTGTCCAAAGAAAGCCAGCCTTGAGAGGAAAACTCCCCTGTGACGTGTATCTGATGTGATATAAACATGCTGCACTACTTGTTCCTGAAGACGAGGAGGTGTTTGCCTCACACATGTTGGATTGACTTGGCAGATGAAGAACAGCTTTTTTTACATTGTGTTAGATAGAATTCAGATGATGATTCACAGGAACATCTGGATCATTTGCTCATATTTTATGACCAATGATTTAAAGACAGCAAGGACAAAGCCATTCTAAACTTTAGATTACTTTTTCATTTATGTATTTCTTCCCAATAAACTTAACCTGACTTTGTCACCCAAAATGACATAATACACACTTTTTGGGATGGGTTGTGATTTTACACCATACAAAACTGCATTTCAGGACAAGAAGACCTAAGACAACAAATACAGATTTTGATCAATGGGACACTTAGCTCATGATCCTCCTGTTGTCTTAAAGTTTCTGTAAGTGACTTTTAACTTGTGTGACGGTGTTGGTGTTTTACTGAAGTTTCTGTATGACCTTCATCAGTATGACCTCCATCAGAGAGAAGATGGTCTGTTTCTTTAATCATAAAACTCCTCATGTGCCACCGGCTCCGATTCTGTGCAAAACCAGATGACATCATGCAGGTTCACCAGAAACTCCTTCAGCTCAGACTCAAGACCAGTTCACCGTGGAAAGACCCAGATCCGACTTCTCTGAAGCCTTCAACCTGCAGTCGGAAGATCCGGTGGGACAAGGAAAGCTCAGCTCCCGGCAGCGGCAGCAACGTCTCCTCCTCCTCTCTGGGAAGCCACATCGACACCACACTGAGGCCCAGGACGTATACAGCTGGGCTCATTGAAGGGAAGGGGGGCACAGGAGAACCAGAACCAGGACTGAGCGGTGTGGATTGTCTGACCCCTGCTGCAGTAACATGAAAGGTCTCCATTAATGGAATCTGGTGCGAGGAAACACTACCACTTTTGTCCACAGGGACCGCCAAAATCAATACAAAACACAAGTTGCTCGTTTAGCAGCTTTTGTTTAGTCATGTTAGTGTAAAAAATATCCTACTAATATTAAATGTTGCTCTTTCCTTTAATGAATAGCATATGACTATGAAACCAAGAGCATTGTTCTTTAAAAAATGCTCTTTTCCAGAGTTACTCATTTGAGAACAATACTTTCTAAATCAGCCGGCAGTCTACACACTTATACCAACAATAGGCATGTTATGCTTCTCATACTTGAAGCTATTTTTGGAACATCTGATTGTTGTTAGGTTTGTTTCCAACGTGTTCATCGATGCACGTAATGTGTGTTGTCTGTTGAACCATGTCGTGTGTAAACGAAAGGGTTTCACAAAATAAGATTATAAAAGTACAACAAATACATTTTAATATACCAGTAAAGCTGTGAAGCATTCAACGGTTCATCAATGTTTTCAGCTTTTCTTACAGGAGCTCTGAGGCATGCTAAAAATATTCTGCGGGAGATGTTTTGTAATCTTTTGAGTCAAATAACCACAAAGGGAGAACAAAAAACTCAGAGGTGCTCTGGTGGTACTGCCTCAGCGTGTTTCACCTCAGTCCGGCAGGTCCAGTAAAGCTGTTTGATCTGTTTTCCTAATCAATATGATCATCTACCCAAGATCTTCCTCAGAGTCAATGTTTTGGTTCATTTGGGGATTGTTTTCTTCCTGAAATCTTCAATAAAGAGCTTAAAAAAAAAAAAATCAAATACTAACTTAATTTGCATCAATTCAAGTGTTAATCGTAGAAAATAAACGGTATGCTTATTGTCCAACCTGCAGACATAGCAATGCAACCGTATCGCCATCTTCTTCTCCTCCACCCTCGTCAAAATGCCTCATAGCTCCTAAAACTATCCGTCCTTATTTCCTTCCCTTTTGCATATGAGCCCATGCAGGACAAGTGCGACTTTGCATGTAACTTTGGCTGCGAGCAGACGAGCCCCGGGAGGGGGCGGAGCTACGCGACGAGGCTCATAAAACCCAAATCTGTGTTCCTGCGCTCACTGCCAAGGTGACGCGCTCAGCGGCTGACGAATAGTTTCGATATCCGTGGCTCGCGCGCGCGCACACTCTCTCTCTCACACACACACACACACGCGCGCGCACATACGGCAAAAGCAGCGGAGTGGGCATGAACTCGGCCGGGTTTGGGAGTTTTCGGTCAGAGGTTCGCTCCCGGTTCCGCACTCCAAGAAGAACCGAACCTGGACAAAACTAAGGAAGCCGGCACGGGACCCAGCAGAGAAGCCGTGCTGCTAGTGCTTGACCTTGCCGCCCCGCCCTGGAGGATAACTTCTATCCGCAGTCTCGATCCCCGGACTACAAAGGCTCTGCAGCGGGAATATGACAGCTGGCTCGGGCCACTAAAGGGAGCGGTAATCGGTGCACGCGCTCGGTGTCTGTTTTTTGGGGGTGACCACTCGGCCAGATTATGCATCATCCTTTGGACATGGGGGCGCATTTCTACGCTCCGGAGGTGCTGCCGCACGACCACAGGACTCACCGCTACCGGAGCTTCATGATCGAGGAGATTCTCACAGAGCACCCGGAGCACAAAGCGTCGGCTCCGGCCGGGGAGCTGCTTAAATTCGGGGTGCAGGCGCTGCTGTCCGCCCGGCCTTTCCACAACCAGCTGGGTAAGAAGAGGCTGCGAGCGGATGCGTGCAGAACGAGACCATGTGTCAAGATAATAGCTTATAATATAGCAGCATAACGAACATTTCAAATTATACATATTTTGATATGCAGATGAAATAATAAAGTGCGTTTAAAGTGTCTTTAGAGGGAAAATAATGTACACATGCAGTATTTTAATTATAATGGTAAATATTATACTTATTTTTGGAATTGAGTTCAGCTAATGATTTGCAACAATTAGTCAAAAATGGCATACAACCAACATGATTGGGTACATTTTTTAAAGCTATAGGTTAGTTGTAAGAAGTAGAGGAAATGTCTCCTTTTGTTTGTACTCAGGAAAAAAAACAGTTTAAATAATATTAAATACAATAATATATATATATATATATATATATATATATATATATATATATATATATATATAAATGTATATATATATATATATATATATATATATATATATATATATATATATTATTGTATATTGTATGTTTTAGAATTGTATAAGTAAAAGGTGGATTCTCTGGTTTCAGTAATCAGTGATCCCCAAAAGATAAAAAGAAAACAAATGATCAGAAGATGTTGTTTTATTTACTGATATTCCTGTTTAAAAAATATTTTAAAATATGACGTGGCCATAAGACATAAGCGTGTATGTGTACCATTAGATTGATTTAGCTCATCTATATTTATGATCGTGTTGTATTAAAAACACACATTCGCCACCTCATTTCCTCATGAAACCAATAAAAGCACGTGGTTCAGTGCCAGACCTTTTCGTAGTGTTCTTTTTGACGTTAAAATTAATCTACACCCAAACAGCTAACATTATAGTGTGTTTCCAGCTGGTTCCCGCTTTGTGAAAAATACAGATGCATAAATATGTTTAAGATGAATTCAAGATGAAGCCCCCATGTTTGTTGCTGATTTAACTACACTGCATGCCCACATACATATATATATATATATATATATATATATATATATATATATATATATATATATATATATATATATATATATATATATATATGAATATGTTCAGCTGCAAGATTGTGAGTTGAGATTATGGATCGGCCCTGAACTCTGACCTGAGGTCTGTGTATAGAGATGTTAAAGCAGCTATCAGACTGCTCACGTGAAGCGAACCTAGATTAGCTAGCATTAACATTGAGCTAGTTTCTAAAAACAACCCCCGTGTCCCCCCCGCCCCCCCCCTCCCTCCCCCATACTTTCCCCGGTCCTTCCAGTCCTGAAGGCCGACCAGACGAGCCTCCTCAAGTTCCCCATGTCCCCGCTGTCCTGCTCGCTCGGCTCCCCGCTCGGCGCCCAGCTGCTGTCCGCGGCGTCGGGCCTGCAGCTCGGCGCGGCGTCTCACCACCTGCCGCTGGACCTGCACCTCCGCGGGAAGCTGGAGCACGGGCCCGACGGGGGCAAGAGCAAGAAGGGCCGCAGGAGCCGCACCGTGTTCACCGAGCTGCAGCTCATGGGGCTGGAGAAGCGCTTCGAGAAGCAGAAGTATCTGTCGACGCCAGATAGGTGGGTCCACGGAGACTGGTTGAGCCTATGACGACTCGAAATAACTGGCGTTTTTATTAAATCACATTTTTGCAATATTCATTTATTTATTCCCCCCATAAACCGTTAAATTGCAGGCCTACCCTCTGTGAATGCTTTCCCTCTGCAAGCATGTTTTCAAAGTCTTGTTTGCAAAGCTAAAATACTTGTATTGTGTTCCTCTACAGTGTACAAGTACAATGTGGAGTCTAAAAACTATTACCATAACAAATATAATTATGCAATGTTATAAAAAAAAAGGTACTATACTTTAAGGAGTATATTATGCTGTGTTATTAAATGCAACAAATCATGTGTCCATAAAAGAGGAAACAAATAGCTTCATGTGATGTGGATTTATTGATTGTATATGTATTTGCTCCTCAGAATAGACCTGGCTGAGTCTTTGGGCCTCAGTCAGCTGCAAGTGAAGACATGGTACCAGAACAGACGGATGAAATGGAAGAAAATTGTAAGCTATTCCTCATTGTGGTGGTGGTGGTGGTGGTGGTAGGGGTCATTTTGTTATGAGGTTAATGCAACAGCAACAAAAAATGTATGGGAAACAGTCTGTTTTGTGTTGTTGCAACAGATGTTGATGAGGAACGTAGTTTGGCGCCTGCACAACAGCAGAGATGTACATGGACCTCTTGAGGAGATCACTTGGAATTTGTCATATGTTTAAATTTAGTATTCAGGAGGGAGAAGGGGGTCACGCAGCTGTCTAAAACTATATTTGTTATTGTGTGTTGGTGCGTCACTCTTTTATTACGTCACAGCTAACCTATCTCTCTGCTCATGTTCCTCCCGCAGGTGTTGCAGGGAGGAGGCCTGGAGTCTCCCACGAAGCCGAAAGGCCGCCCGAAGAAGAACTCCATCCCCAGCAGCGAGCAACTTTCCGAACAGGAGCGAAGCGCGGCGGACGCGGACCGACAGTCCGAAAGCTCGAGCTCCCACTCGGAGAACGCTCAGGAGGAGTGACGCGACAGCCCCCCCCCCCCCCTTCTCCACCCACCCACGCTGCTCCCCGGCCTGCAGCCGCGCGGACACCTTCCGGCGCTACACGCGCGCTCTGCTCTTTTTCGTCTTTCGGGAGGAACGGGAGGACGGGACCGCCTCGCGGGCCTCTTGTAGGATGGCCTGGACTGTTAACACGAGCCGGCTTCCTCGAGCAGCCGCGTGATGTTGTTGTGGTTGTTCTTTTGTTGTTGTTTTTACCCTCGTGGTGAAGGTGCTGCTGTTAAGGAGGAGCTCAAACCTTCGCAGTAGGTCTACCCCTTTATATTCTAAAGAGAAACGGTTGTTTTGCATTCCCTCTTTGTGTAACTATGCCATGTTTAATTATTAAATATATTTTCACAATTACACTGTTCTCTGTTTATTATAAAATAGGCAGGCATGATGATGAGGATGATGGTGATGAGGATGAGGAGGAAGTTTCCAGG
>NW_027176042.1:5399106-5641606 GCF_023055335.1 Clinocottus analis | reverse complement strand
ACACAGACAAGGGACGGGCAGCTTCTATTCGCCCAGGAGGCCCTATATCAGGGGAGTCTTGGTGCTCAAAAGTGTACAAAATGACATTAAAAAACGACAGCAGCATCGTCTCTGTTAACAGCGTTGTCCTTATTCTGTAATGTCCGTACTTCACACGTGCATCGTGTTAATAGGGACTATTTACTCAAGAGGAAGTAGTTTCAGTTAAAAATGTTTTGGGGTGTAGCGAGGGAATGACTTTGGTTTTGTACATTTCTGTAAAATACGGCCACATGTCACGAAGAGCAATGAGCAACACGCTGAACAAAGTTGTGACGTTATTGAGAGTTAGGTGGTATAAAAGTTAAGCGTTACAATGCTGTAACGTTTTTTTTACGTTACCGTTAATGTTGATTGATATTTATGAATATAGTTGAGTTGTTAGCTAACCATAAGCACGTGGCGTGGGTTCCTAGCAGTGTGATACGAGGCCGAGCTTTCTGCCGCCTGTGTTGCAAAAACGTTAAAAATGGCTATACACCACAGACATTATGTGATCAAGGTATATTTTTTTAACTGAGCATTTTATCCAAGACTAAATAAACCTGAAAGCATCAAGCTGCCAACCAATTAGGTTCTCCCTAAGTCAGGGATGATTTAGCAGCATTTCTTTAACATGACGGATGCAACAGTCGTGATGTAAATATGTACTGCAACTCAAAAAACATCGAATGATTCATTTCCAGACTAATTCTCCATTTAGCGTGATAATCAATTATCCCGGCAATCAGCTGCAGCCACATTAACCCATGACACGTTCACAGACTGCTTTATAAATAGCTCAGTGAGACTCCCATTCATTATGGGGCTGAACTCTCAGCACTCTGACGGGGACGTGAAGTGAACCGCGGAGCAGCAGTTGCAGCTTGAAGCGCCGGGGAATAAAAGCCCTCACTGTTTCCCTCCCTGCGACAACTTGTGCCAGCGAGTGGGCACTCACCCAGGGCTGCAGTTTAAATAAATAGTATTTTCTATGTGTACTCAGACTTCAGAGTCACGTTTTATAATTCAGAAGGACCAGAATTAACATTCTAGTTGTCATATATACCATTTATATCATATGTTTATGTTTCTTTCCTTCAAAAAAGACATCCCTTTATGAAACAAAAAGCAAAGTTTGTCTGAAATGTAATATTATAGGGATAACACTGGTAATATTATCATTGTTATAATCCTAATGGGAACCATTATGAACCATTAGATTCATTTTTTTAAATTCTTGCATATATTTGGCATTCAGCAGTGTCTTCACTGTACTACATTTCCCATAAGTCCCCCTTTCTGTCCTGCATTGTACTCAGTATAATGGGTCCGTTCACCAACAACATATTTTCTTCTTTGCCATATGAGGTATTCATCCACACAGAGATGTCCTCCCCCAATCCAACGAGAACCAGAGGTGGTCGTCTAATCTGAAGACGCTGGATCTGACACAAGTATTTTCACATTGCTTCTTTGACAACTTGGATTGATGTTTTCCTGGATAAACTAATTTTATTCAGTCCCAAAGATTTTGTACGCAATACATACCAACTTCAGATATGTTATTTTCAGCAATCTCAGTTTTTCAAGATTCTCATTTCAAGACACAGCACTGTCGGAAATTCTCAAGGTTTGTTTTTAAGGGAAGACGAGGTGAATAAGGTGTAACACTTAACTAATAGATATCACCATTTTTCTGAACATTTATGTTGAAATATGTAAATGAGCATACTTTATCAAATAAATATACCTTGTTTTCCAAAACAGATATCTGATCATTTGATAAAGCCAGCTTTAAAACAAAGTGTTTCATTTTGTGTCAGCTTTTTTTTACAGAGGAATATTTGGGATATTTCTTTGTATCAGTCTATAAACAGGAAGACAAAAAATTCTATAACTCAGTTTATTAATTATACATGAACAAACCCCTTTGTGAAAACCTTCAGAATTCTGAGAGGAATGAAACTTTTGAAGTGATTCCTGGCTCAGTTTGACAAAAAAATTATTTTGAGAAAACATGTATTAAAATCAATCACATACATTTTAAAGATACTATATGAATATGATAAAAATGTTAAGTGATATATATATATCATTATGAAACTTTCCAAGTTAATTCGTAACACCAAGACAATTATTATTTGCATTACAAGTTTTCCTTCATTTAATGGGGAAGTTTTCCTACATTTTCATATGCAAGCAAAGTATTATCTAATAAAAAAAGGTGCATTTAGAAGAAATCAACAGATGCAAATTGGTCATATACACCACCTAAAATTGAATGTGTTTTTTCCACAAATCTGAAAGAAAACATGGAAACAAATAGCCAAACATCTCTAAATTGAGATAGTTCTGTTTTCATCAGTGGTGAAACAGCTTAGTAGTAAAAGAAGATTTTTAGATATGGAAATATCATGGGATTTACCCACTATAACGCTGTTGCTGCCTATTACAGTCAACAAAAAGGAAAGGGAATTTTAGTCGTGAACTGGTCCATCATCCTCACAATGCACTCAGACTCATTTCCAGACCTAATGGAGATAGTGTTAAAGTCAAGTTTCCTCCCGCAGGTGTCAGGTGATTTCCTGGGGCTCAGATCACGGCTCTCCATCTCACGGCTAATGGGAGACGGCATTAGAGGACATAAACAAGAGCACATCAGCCTGGCGGTTTCCTCCAGTGTCCCGATGCTCCCCCCCCTCCGCCCCTCCGCCAGCACAGTTTGCAGGAAATGTCAGCCGGAGTGATTGATTTGAGATGGGCGATTCCCTGACTTCATGCTTGTATAAAGCAAGACAGCTGTTGGGGAGAAATCAAATTCCTGCAGGAGCTGGAGAGACATGTTTTTTCCATCTGTTTAACGGAGTCGTTGCCTTTCGTTGGACGAGTAAATAATAAAAACATGGCCAAGATGTGGCAGGAGGTCAGTGAATACCCTCATTATATAGCAATTACAGCACAAAACCCCCTTTCCCTTTCAAAATCCTACTTGAAAGGCAATCCCACTTTTTCTGGCTTTTCAAAAGTAAGACATGACAAGACGGCCATCTATCGTTGGTAACGACTTCAAGACTCATGTTACCCGGGGTGCATAGCTAAAAGATTTATCCAGCCCTTCATTCATTTTAGTGAAAGATTCCTCTTCAGCTTACTCTTTAGAACGCGACCAAATCTTTTACCTCTCCAGACCCCAAAAATATACTTTCTCGCTTAACATTTGTGGTAGTCAGCCATGCACATTGTTTCTTTTTCCACATGGTTTTGCGCCATGGAAATTATTTTCATTGCACGTTTCTGCGAAACCCTCGATACGTTCCATGCGGACGCTTTGCTTTCAGTCAGAGCAAGTGATGCAGTATATTAAGCGATGTGGTTTAAATGCTAAATTAAGCTGTACTTGTACAGTTTGTTCTGACCCCTCAAAGCACTTTAATACTACTTGTTCAGTCACACCCATTCACACCCATTCACACCCATTAACAGGGTGTATGATGCCACATGCCCATCAGGACTATCTAACCATGCACACTCATTCATCCACTGCAGGCAACAGCCAACTGGAGCAATTTGGGTTTAAGTGTCTTGCGCGAGGAGATGACCTGGTGGAGCCAGGGATTGATTGAAGGACGATCCGCTCTACAACTGAGCCACAGTGGCCACAGTTCAATACCAAGAGCAGGAAAGTCCACAAAGAGCAAGTGGATCAAACAAACACGAGACTTTCACCCTGGAGACAGTTGTTTTTGTCCCATGTGAAACTAGAAGTAAACTTTGACATTCATAGCTATAACTATGAAAATGAATGCACTGTATTAGGTAGATATTGTAGAAAATACATATGGATGTAATCCATGGACTCACAAACCAGAAAGTATGAAGAAAAAAATCCCAAATAGCGAGGGAGTGACTGTGGCAGTTGTTTGCATAGGGAGGAGGTCAAAGTCAATTGACCCTATTTCACTCAGGAGGTGTGAAACAAGAAGACAACCTCGATTTATTTGTCATGTGACTTCCCTACGTAAGTAACTTTAGTAAGGTATTTTAACCCTTGCACCGATACGGAAGTTTAATTTGAAAAAAACGGTATTGACACGTTATTTTCGCAAAGGTTCTCGCAGTCCGAGATTTTCACTGAACCATAACCATCTCTGAAAATATCACGATTTACCGGAATTGAACTATTATTATCATTATTATTATTTGCATTATCAGCGAAGACAATGATCCTAAAACGACTGAGAACAGAAAAATACAGAATTATAATAAACAGATCTATAACATGTTACATGAACTACAAAATATAAGATGACATCAACCGTGAGCTTTTAAAATAACGTCCTGTGATTAATAACACTCAACATGTACTGCAGGAGGGCAACGGTGCAGCCAGACTGCTCCCGTCTCTACCTTAAACTCACGCCAGGGTTTGGAAATTGTAATACTGTGACATACTGTGATATACTGTGATATACTGTGACATACTGTGATATACTGTGATATACTGTGACATACTGTGATATACTGTGATATACTGTGACATACTGTGGTATACAGTGATATAGCGGTACACGATATAATTTCACAACATGTAACACATCAACGTTTCTGCATGTGTGATGTGATACGAGGCTGATATATAAAACAATCATGAAACTTTTTACATTTTTAAAGTCAGAAACGTCGACATTAAACGTGTCCCGTGGTTTTGCAGAAACCGGCAAAAGCCAACAACTCTTTCTTACACAAATCTCTCTAAAACACTGAGGCTTCTTCTTCACACATTAAAGAGAATATAAAGTCATGACAGTTAGACACGCCCTCTTCACATTGCTTCCAAAAGAGCTGTTTGGACAGATCCTTCACTACGGACTTCTTATCGCCGCACGTCTGCGTGGAAACAGCTTCATTTGTCATGAAAGCCCTCCATGACTCATTGCGGATGTGCCCCGTGTTCGTATTTGTCTTCTTATTTAGATGTGGCTGATAGCCTTAAGCTTTTCTGCCCTGGCTAGAGGCTGGAGAGCAGCTGGGCAAGGCACTGGGCCTTAAGTGATGGAGATTATGAAAACAGATGAAACTTAAGGAGCGGAAACTTAGTTTGAACAGCAAAGAAACACTGTGAGAAAACATTAGGGCCTTTAGAGCTACCGACTGCTGATTCTTATCATTTCACATGACTCACCAGGTGACTTCCAAAGCTAAACAGAACATGTTTAGTTCAGAGGTTATTATCTGAAGTTATGTTATTACGTGAAGTATTGGTAGTTGAGGTCGGTGTGCTCTGTACAAACAAGGGAATCAGCAAAGGGTCTTTGGCGAAGCTGCTTTAAAGCACCACTTGATCCTCTGAAGGGTTGTTTTCTAGTTTGAGAATCAGTCACAGTTCCACGTGGCTCTGACATTATGAATAAGAAAGCAGTTTGAGTTTGGGGTTAGGACTGCAACTGTTATATTATTATTTTGGGACTGTTCAATAAAGTATAAAAAACAAGTTGTTTGTTTTTGTCCAAAAATCCCTCACATCTGAGAAGCTAGACGCTCTAAATGTTCAACTGGATTATTACAAAATGAGGTTTTAGTTTTGTTGATGCTACAGGTTAAGATAAGCACACCAATTTGAAATATCTTCGCCAGGGATTCTGGGAGGAGATTATGTGTTTACTAGCATGCGTCTGTGTGCGTCTCTCTGTCTGTCCACAGCTAAACTTGCATACTACTGGACCAGCCTAATAGTTTTTTTGTCTCATCTATGCTCAAAGACCTCTTATGGTTGCAGTGATTTACACTTCTTGAAAGACACCTTCTATTGCTGACTCCTTTAACTGGTCGTCAAGTCATCAACAACTGCTTCAGTTAGGAATTTTGTTCATTTTCAGATATGCACGATAAACAAGACTTGCAACTAAGTATTAAGAATGTTTATTGAGGCAACAAGAGAAGTAGGGTCATTTTCTCATAGACGTTTATACAAGTAAACATAGTTTAATCTATATTGAGAAGTGAATTGCAATTTCAGAGACTTACTCCTCATCGTTTTGTGCCATTATCAGTAAAATGTGTGCACTATATTGATTAGACCCAGCCCGGCCCAAAAACATGATTTTGAAAAGTCCCTATTCTAAGTGGAAATCTTGCCCCTAATTTCTTTGTGCTGACCTTTTTCTTTTTTTTAAAATCATATAAATGTATTTTTAACTTCATAGGAAAATATAAGACATATTATTTGTTTGTGAAATTCTCAATTTCTTCTTTTTTCCTTTTCTGTTTATCCTCTCTGTGTGGGAAACCCTTGGTCATTAATACATTGTTGGAGGAAATCTGTATGAATGGACAAATGATTCCCCTTAGACCAATTACAAACGAATGAAATGAATGTTTTTACCGTTTACAAAATCATGACAGCTTGACTGCAGCTGCATCATATTATTGCAATTATCAGTCATTCTAAATCCATTAAACGAAGATCAAAGGCAAAGCATAAAGCAGAAAATTGGTCTGGCTATGTCAAGAAAACACAATGACGTTTTGTTCAGGGTATTGTTTCAGCCGTAGCGCTACAATACACAACACACACTAGCTCTACAAGTGACATCTTTAACTCTTAGGGACAAACATGGACGGATGTTTGTGCTTTTTGTACCCAGCCTCTAGTTTGTAGTTGTAAAGTTTCATGAGGCTGCAATTATCCTTGAGGTCACAACAGGTCAATTTATATAGTGACGTCAACTTTAAAAAAAAATGATCTCAATATGTGAAATGGCTACTATGGGAACTAACATCATCACACATGAATACAAGCGGGCTCAATGAGTCCACAAAAGTCTCAGCCTTCCACACAGTAATGTCGGCCCAGTTGCACAGGATTAAAAAGTGTGCATCGCTGCAGTTTCCGAATCCATGTTGTCTGGATATTTATTTGAACAAGACATGCACAATACAATTATACGCCATAATTTCCGGCAATTGCTTTTAATGTTACAACCTTCTGTGGTGTGTCCAATCCTCTCTCATTTGGATTGATTGCGGGCTGTTGGAATATTCAGCGTGGATTAAAATAGCAGAAGGCCTTCGGTGTTTGTCGACTGGAAGACGCGGCCGTAGTAATCTCCCAGATGTGCCTCACATGGCTCTGGAATCACTGGAGAGGCTTCCAGTGAATGTGGATTTCAGAGAAGACAATCAGAAACTCCTGGCACAGGGACTGTAAGTAATTCTATGATGGCCTTGGAGACGGTAACAAGAGGTGACAGTTATAATCACAGTTGTATAGCCGTGACTAGTGGCAAGATATATGGAAA
Source organism: Clinocottus analis (assembly GCF_023055335.1). Taxonomy (NCBI): domain Eukaryota; kingdom Metazoa; phylum Chordata; class Actinopteri; order Perciformes; family Cottidae; genus Clinocottus; species Clinocottus analis. Next base: position 5,634,287 of record NW_027176042.1, on the reverse strand, counting down.
GGATTCCTTAACATGGATGTAAAAGATGTGCATGGAAAACATGTTGGACATGACTTGGATGGCGCTGGAGGGCCTGATCTCCTATCCATGCTCCTATCCGCTCAAGCTATATGATTTATTCCTCAGTACAACACGTTTAGTGAGACCATTGTGCCGAAACGAGCGACAGCAAACTGTTCATTTACAACATGTGCTTACGATCAAGGCACAGCGCCCTCGAGTGGTGGCGTGATTATGACAGGAGCGAAGTAGGAAGTGACCCCATTAGAGCCACAAAGTCCACATCGGGAGGAAGGAGAGGTGGATGGCAAACATGTAGACTTCAACACAGGACACTGCGGTTTGTTTCGGTTTCCACCCCGTTGTCTTGCCCAACGCATGGTCAAGACCCTTGGCGTCACTTGTTACCTCCTGCCTTGTATTGGGGTAAAATAAATACTCTACATAAAGTATTCACGTGACTTCAAATAAGTCAATCGTTGACTTTTAGTTTTCCATGGCAGACCAACAGCGGCCACTTGGGTCAAAGTCCTGTGTTTGTTTGACCCTTCCATCCAGCATGTCTTCCTTTCTCCACTGGCTTTTTATACCAAAACCACAAGACCAGCAAAACGACTTGGTAAGGTTTAGGAAAAAATTGTGGTTGAAGGACATATAAGTAAGGAAGTGGTTTTACTGAAGTACATCAGTTAGGTAATAAAAAAGTCAACGTCAGGGTCAAAATAACTATATGAGTGCCGTTACTTAAGTACGATAGTTACATGACAAATGAGAAAACATTGCCTTCTGGCTTCACATGGGACACAAACAGGTGGAGGTCAGAGTCTAAGGTTTTTAGACTCTGACCTCCACCTTGTGTGAACTTTGGCATTCTTTATACTGCGTCATTTGTCTTGACTCACGATTACATTAGAAGCAATTAAATGGCTGATGTACAAATTATTTTCTTTTGTAGTCTGGTACTATGGAATCATTTTGTTGTTGAACAAAAGCGTGCTGTTGTCTCACTGTTGATTATCAGTGGCTTTTAATTGCTATATAAACATGCCTAATAGACACACATACATGTGAACGGCTATGTTGGAAGACTGGGCTAAATTTGAGTTTCAGAAAAACTTTCCTGATGGGATAATGCCAACTGCTCTTTAATGTAGTACTTCTCGGGTGACTGCAAAAGCAAAATATTTTTACTGCAGAAAATGAAGGAATGAAAGTTGAAGGTTCTGCCTGCCAAATCACATTTCAAAACGTTCGTCATGACACATAAAAAAAAAAAAAAAGTCTTGTTCCAAGGCCACCCAGGCCACAACGACACATTATTTAAGTGTTACTTTGCTACAGTCATATCAAAGATGGGCATTCAATCAATACCCCTCCCCTTCTACTCACTAACCCTCCACCCCACCCCACAAGATTGACCAAATACCACAGCAGCCGCCAAGAATATCTCACCGAGCCATACACGGACTCATGTCTCAACGAAGAAGAAGCCTGTTTAACAGTATGGCGCTAAAATTGGCAAAAGATTCATGACCTGTTAACACACTCTGGGGGGGCAGAAGCAGATATGCCAGCGCATCACATTAAAAGCCCCGGGACAGTGTGCATTAAGGAGCCGGCTCTCTTAAACACACCGATCAAAATATTAATGGTGCGCTGTAAACACAGTGCCTCTATCTGACAGTGATTTACTTTACGGAGACCTTAATCCAAGAGCGCGCCGCCGCTCTGCTCATTAGCGGTGGCCTTTAGCTCACACTCCCGGGTGACACACACAGGTGGACGGCGAGCCCCGGACTGACTATTATGTTTATGTTATCTTTTTCATAAGCTCTGTTTGAAATTTGTCAAACTGCATCACTGTTTAACTATGTGCCAGTCAAACTTCCCACTGCCAGATGGGTGCCTTTCTGCTAACCTTGCCCAAGGCTGCTCAGCCACACAGCGTTTCCAGCCTCCCTATCGCTCTCTTTTTTTTTTCCTCTCCTCCATACCCTCTCTTTCTGTTTCCCTCCTAAGCACCGCCAGCTCTGTCAAAGAAAGAAAGGGCCACCGATGTCTCTAATTTCCTTTTAAATGAAAGCGTCATGCTTGCTGTGAACAAAAGTTCTCGTGACTGCAGACGAGCAACGGCGTAAAAGGTTTCACGTCCACGAAGCAGTGGCACACAGACGTCCTACTATAAACTAAGCTATGTAGGCATGGACGGATTAAAAAACCACGGATGGATGTGTCACAGCCCCCCGTCACACTGCAAAAAAACCTAAAAACGTTGCTAACAAAACAGTCCGTATGTGTGAAGGACCACGGTAAGCAAAAACAGGGAAGGCAGGGTATGGTGTGAAAACTAAGGATTTTATTGCCCCAATAATATATACAGTTTGTGGATGGGGAACAAAATCGGAATAAAGTGACAAATAAACAAGAACTGGCATTTAGGACTAACATCCTGAGCTCTCCATGGAACAGGAGAGACTCCCGGCCATCTCCCGAGGCACTGGCAAGTCAAATGTCTGGGACAGTCCGTTTCGGTAGGTGTGCTGCAGCGGCGGCAGTCTCTGCAGGATCATCGGCTGCAGCGTGTCATATCATCATATCAAGACAAAGTTAATAACAGCGATGTCACACAGAGGCTCTGGCTTAGGGGCCCCCTGAGCTCATGGGCCCCTGGGTCTAGGCCCGGTAGGCCCATTCATTAATTCATCCCCCTTTATGTAGGGTGTTAATGTTTATGGAAACAGGGTGGGGGAAACCATGACAGGCCTGAGCCCCCCCCCCCACACACACACACATACACACACACACACACACACACTGACAGAAAGCAGCTCAGCCTCTGTACACGTTCGTCACCTCGCCTGCATGGGGGGGGGGGTCAAAAGATTTCACAGAGAATGGAGATATTTTATCCATCGCAATGTTTTTTTTAATAACAAAACAAACTTGGTCTTTCACCAGTGTTTTCTTTAATTTGTTTAACATATTTACTACATCTGCATTATTGCTCATCAGCAAAGCTTAGTGTTGAGTTTGAGAAACATCCTTTTCTCGAACATTCCCCATTAATTTATATACCATCAAAAGAAAAAAATTCTGAGACTTTCTTGTGTTGCATAAAATTAGTACAATAAATATCAAGTTTAATATTGTGTGTTAAAGGTACTTTCAGGTTGTGCAATGTAATTTACCCACCACTGTATAATTAGATTACGCAACTTAAAAAAAAGTTGTTCTATGTTGCACTCAAAGTTACATGGTTAACTTAAATAAAAGTATGTTTTTGGCATATTTGCTCAAACATGTCACTATATCCTGTCAGAAGAACATGTCAGGATATTGTGACTCTTGCGAGTGCCACTAAGAGCACTAAGAGGGAGCAGAGAAGCTTGCTTTTTTTTGAAAGAATATCTGTCTCATGTACTACCGTCAGGATATAGCAACACTTTGAGCAAATATGACAAAAGGTTATTTTTATTGTAGTTACTGACTGTAACTTTAATGGAATCAAGTATAAAGTATTTTCTTTAAAGCCATATATATATATATATATATATATATATATATATATATATATATATATATATATATATATATATATATATATATATCCTATTCCTCTGTGCAATAAAACTGCACCTCCAATCAAAATGAAATTGATCAAAAACAATAGTGAATTGAGAAAAATACATACAAAAATGAAAAATTGCACACACAAAAAAGATATAATCCTTTATAGTTCGCCTTTGACTGTCTTAGTAAATATTGAAGTCAAAATGGTGGTAGACTTTTATTCTTAATGGCCGACAAATTCTCAAGCTCCAAGATGTATTCATAAGATGAAAAATGAATGTAAAGCTGCAGGCTCATTATTTCAGCTAATATTTTTGAGGCTTAGTCCTACAAATTAATATAATATCAGGTTATTTTGAGAAAAAAACAAGATGGAAATGTTTCCCCGTTACTAAGCTGCATTTATGGGAAAAAGTGTATTCATAGGACTTTCAAAAACAAGCTAATAGACATGGGTAATCCCATAAATGTGTAGAATATGTGTGTTATTTAAGTTGAGCCGGGGACAGTTGAACTGAGACACTGTTGCCTTGGCCTCCACGCCCGCACAGTTTTAGAAAACTGTGGAGGGAGCTGTTCGAACAGATGTAAGGCGGATTGAGTCAGGAATCTGTTTTGAACAATCATCCAAAAGATTAAGGACGTTAAAAGCCATTGCGGGGCTTTGTTTTGACAAGCTAAAAATGTTCCTCCAGCCTAATATTTACAGCAGACAAGCATCTTCGCGCTGGACACTAGACCGCTGAATGAGCTCCGTAAGTGCTCTGCATCAATTTAGCCAGCTAATGTCCAAGTTGGATTGTGAGCCGTCATGTCATCGAATGCTGTAAATACGACGAAATCTAATGTGTTTCTGTATTGCCTTCTTCTTCTGTTATTGTAAGCGCTGTTGAATGTAATGATAGAGAGGTCCAGCTGGCCCTATCAGCCTCAGCTCCCAATCTAAACACGATGATATAGTGCAGGTGTCCGCCGCTCCCTCCCCTGGCACCTCGGTGGAAAACATTAGATCGGAGCAGGGCTTCCTTTATAGCTTTTAAATGGAGGCGCAGGTCAAGGGCTCCCATCCAAGGGCCCCCGATCTATACCGTGACCCCCTTCCCAGTCAGCCTACTCCGGCCTGGAACAAGGAGAGGGAGGCGTAAACCAGACGCTGACCGATGACCCTCCTGCCAAACTACCTGCACCTACAAAGGAAGCCTCTGATGGATGGCGGTAGAAGATTGCTCTTGCCGCATGTTTGTATATAAGAGATTTCCAGCTGCTTCTCGCCTTCTAAGTGCGCAGCAACTGAAGGATTTTCTAGTTAGAACAAATTAAAACCCGCAAGGGTGTCGTGCAAATTCATTGTGGTTAATTACAGGGCCTCTGCTGAGTGGCAAGCTAACATTATCAGCCGTTAGCATTAGCCGTACATTTAGCCATGATTTGTTTACGTGTGCCGTTGGATTGAAAAGGCTTCAACACATTACTTCTTGTTTTTGCCATGATTCGTTTGCGACATCAGCCTAGTGGGGACCGGGCACGAGGATAATGACGTTACCCACCATGCTAATGTTGTCTAAGCTAATTTCTCGAGAAATGTATTTGAACAGAACACTTCTTTGTAGTTTTTGAGTTTAGAGTGACAGTTTCAGCTCGGTATCAAGGTTATGTCACAGCTCTTAAAGCAACCGCCTCCTCCTGTCATAATGAAATTAACGAGTGCTGATTTTTATTTATTTATTGCAACGTTCTACCGCAGACGGAGGTCCAGGTCGCCTTTCACGGGTAACGGCATGCTGGTGCTGTTGAAGTTCACATTTTTGCCAAATGGCACACAGAAGTGTGACGAATTGCATCTTATGAAGGAAACTCACTAAAAGGTTGTGGAAAAGAAAATGGGAGACATAATTGAGAAAAGGACATGATTCTTTTTTCGCCTAAAACTTTTCATTAACCGTCTAATATTTCCACCGCAGAGACGAGGCCATTTCTCGCCACAATGTTGAGAGTTGTTAATGTCCATTCAAGATGGTGAAGCAGCATTCACAAACAATAAATCCAGTCAGGTTTGGCTCTGCCTCATCAGGTTTCACTAAATGGATCAGTGGCGTAATTCGTCAGAAATTCATACCTTTCAATAAGACATTTGTCACCATCTGTCAAAGTCATACGCGGAGACATTTTCCACGTCTTCAGCTCGAACACCCGGAGGTTTAACGTCACAGCCAGGGCACTCAAAGGAAGGAGGGTATTGAACAAAATATAAAAAGTATTTAATTGCATTGATTAAATGTAACCAGGTACATTTACCCAAGTACTGTACTTGAATGATGAAGTACTTGAACTTTGCTGAACCTTCACTTTATGCCAATTCATTACATTTTAAAAGGGAATGTGGTACTTTTTAACCCACTACATTTATATGACAGCTATAGTATCAAAAGTCGAATCAGCTCCTCCTTGATTGATGCACAATGAATATGTTTAATTTGTTCATAAGTGCATTTTTTAAGAGTTATATATACATTTGTAGCTTCCCAGGGGTTTATTAAAATCTAAATATCCAAATTTTGGTTTAAGTTTTTTTTTAGCGCCAATGTTACTTTTGGTTGAAGGGTCTCTACATGATGAAGTACTATATACATATATATGTACAAATTATTTACAGAACACGGGAGAATACATACAAACTCACCATTTCTGTGATTTTCAAACAAGCATTGACTCAGCATTCACATTATTCATAACCTTGTAGATTAGCTTGCTTTGGTAACCTACGTCACAATCTTTTCCTAACGACTGATTTCCATTTGCAAAATGACAGAAAATAACAAAGCTAAACTGTCCTTGAAGTAAAGGATAAGCATACCTCCTTCACCACTGATTAATACACACAGTAATTATTAATCGTAAATGTGACTCATTCGATTTTTAGACTGAAAATAATTGCACCGTGAAAGAAAACCTATTGCCATGTGTGTGCTAAGAGCCCCAGTTTAGTCCAATGTAATCACTCCTCAGTATTTTCTGCAGAATGTCACTTTGTTAATCACAACAGCATTTAGTTAATGGAATAAATATCAGGCTACAGTTTATAAAACAAAATAACACGAGGCCACACACAGATACCCCGCATACTTTGCATCTGAAACAGTGTGTTTTGTCTCCCGCACTAATCACCACCGTGATCCCTTTGTAATTGTAATTGTGCGCGTTGCAGTCATCGGGAACGAAATGTAATATTTCACAGTAATGTTATGATAGCCTAATTCCTCCGGTCCGCCCAGGGCCTGTGAAACGCAGCATAAGCTGACATGCGAGTGCAAACAGGGGAGTCGACCGCAGGTGTTAAAACACTGCATTGAGCGTGGGGTAATTTTGACATGTTTTTGTTTCATTAACACTGTATTAATCCATCTGAGCGTCCAGTACACCTGTGCTGTGAACCCGGGACGCGTTCCTCTACACTGGAGCATTCCTCAGTGACAGCTCCACTTGTCACGCCTCTCCGTCTCCACGTCCCCACCTGTGGTAGTCACAACATTTTTACCCCCTCACTTCTCCGGCCCAAACAGCCCACCTCCGCCCGACTCAGCAGTGTTGTTTTGACAGACGGTGTGTAAAAAAACAGCTGCTGGAAGTGTACGGCAAAGCTCCAACCGCCCCAAAAGAAAAGGTCGCTCAAGTGTTGGCTGACACAATCAAAACGCAATCCATTAAGAGCTCCGGGACGATAGCAGCGGCGGTTTGTAACTCAGCAGCTTTGTTAATGGTCTGTCTTAATGTTCACTGTGAGCTGATGTCATGGCACGCCAGTTGAGCCTCAATGCACAAGCAGGAATGCGTTCTGTCGTGACATGCAGTGATTACAGCACGCAGGATCGTTTTATTATCACGTCTCAATGACTCACTTGAATGTGCCTCATAAAGGTTTGGAGTGAGAAGTGACAACTCAGATGAAAGGACTGGCACCGCTAAAGTGGATCCACACCGCTCGGGAAACACCGAAACTAATTTCTACTCACAGTGTTTTCGGATTAAAAACAAGGAATGTAATTATTGGTGTTATCAAAGTTTTTGAAACAAAGAGCTGAAAAGAAAGCCGACATAACATCTTACTAGGAAATGTCTCCCAAGGCCATAAGGTTGAGAACATAATTAAATAAATGAAATGTCATGAAACATTAATCTGTAATTTGTGCCATTAATCATTCTTTGACTTGGCAAACGACAATAAATGCAAATCTTATACCAATTTTAATTGTTTTCATTTATTTTTCTCATAGCTAACAGCTAGAAACCAAGCGACCTGTAGCGCCACTCCACACGACACATGAGCCGATACTCCCTGTTGTTCCCCGACAACTCCATTGCTGCAATATACTGCTCTCCTACATTACTGAGGACAATTGCCCTCTGTATGGAGTAATGTAGTTGCTCTTTTCACTAAACTACGTAGATTTGACAACTATTGTTTATGGTTCCTTTTTTGTATTTAAATTTTACATATACAGAACATCACATCAGTTCCTAAAATGCTCATTTGTTATGGATGAAATGACTCAGCAGGCTATTTAATATTGCTAACTTGTTTATCCATGTAAATAGTAAGCCAATGGTAGTATACATTTTTTTTCTGATAATACTTTACATTGTGGTTTTACTACTTTTACTGAAGCCAAGGACCTCAATTCTTCTTTCACTTCCTTTTCCCAGTGACATTTTTGCTGTAAGTAAAAGAGGAAGCAATATATGTCATATATATATATGTATATATATATATATATATATATATATATATATATATATATATATATATATATATATATATATATATATATATGTATGTATATATATATATATATATATATATATGTATATATATATATATATATATATATATATATATATATATATATATATATATATATATATGATGTAAAAACTGAGTGGTTTAACTTATAACAATCTGTTGCACAAAAAGCTACTTGTCGCTTCCCCAGACTGTACAGAAAGATGCACATTGGTTAGCAATAAGCTCCCCTTGTGTCTTTGTGTTATTGTGTCAGTATCATGGCAATGAGGCCGCATTCGGCTTTCGGGAGGCTCACTCGTGTCGGCTGAGTGACGTGAACCCTTGTTGGCCCCTCTTAAGAGAGGACATGCTGATTAGGTAATCACCTGTGTACACAAAGCCCCGCGCGCTCCTCTCCCTCCACATCCTCTCTGACAGACATGAGCAGGACGACACGGTTCTGCTTTCACACCCCTTTTCATCGCTCTGTGGATAATAGCTTTGCTGCAGGCCTGCGAGATGGTAAAACATATTTACCGTCTCGACAGGTGAGGTCTGGCCTGGTCTATTGTACAGTTGGCGGGGGGAGGACGAAAAAAAACAGTAACGATGAAAAGTTAATCTTTTAATGCAAGCCAGGTAGAGGCTTATTATCGGCTCTGTATCCTGAACCTGAAGTGGCTCATGAGCCTTTTCTCTGCCACTACACAACAGAATGATAGAAAAGACGTTATTATGAATCATAAAAACGTCTATAGGTTTGTCTTTCCTTTTTCTTCTTCCATGCTTCTGCACAGCTTCATTGTTATTTGCTTGGTTCTGTTATTAATGGGAGAAATACACTTCTTCAACGCTGTCGCGTCAAACCGCTGTACACACATGTTATCTCAGGGCGCGCGCAGGCCTCCGTTTGCCAATCCATGAAACTCTGTCCTAATTAGCTAAGCGCCGCTAACAGATGAGCCGGTCCGGTAAGGAGAGACGGGGCCCCCGGGTGGACCGGCTGGCCTCGGAGGCCTGATGTGGCTCAGGCCTGTCAGTGCTCGGCAAATTGATTCAGTGGCACGCTCCGCGCCGAATAAAAGAGCGGCGGGCTGGGGGTGGGCGAGAGACTGGCGGTCCATTCATTAATCACTGAGGTAAACAGGCCATCCAGTGACACCTGGCCGGGTTAATGCTCGGGACCCCGGAGTAATTACCACTCCCTCCCCTCCCCCTGCTCCCCAGTCGGGGCCCCGTACAGCCACTCACATGAAAGCCTGTGATTATAAAGGAAATGGGAATTAGCAGAAACATTTCAGAAAGGCGGTCCTCAGTTCACCGGTTGTGAAAAAGAAGAGGAGGGGTGAGGGGGGGGGACTTGGTGGAGATGTGGGCTGATTGGAGTTTCCCCCACGGGGCATGAGGTGGGGTGGGGGGGCGCAGGGGTCAGGCCCACACCAAATTAGTAGTGTCTGTTATTTGAAACCAAAATAAAGCAGGAGCAGCAGCAAATGATTTCCCCAATGCCGGAGTGCCTTTCTGGGCCCTCCTTGTTGAAAATTACCAAGAGGCCACGTCGCAATTAGTGGTTTGTTTCTTTTAGACTGAAATATGGCCATAATTCATAGCTTTCAACTCATTCCATTGGGGAAGATGTATTGGCTGGCCTAACCGGGGAGGTAATTGTAACACATGATATGGCAATTTGTTACCCAAGCAGCGAGTACACAAGGCATTTTGCATGGACGCGCATAATGCTGCGTTGGAATAAAAGGCATTTGTTCCCCAATAGGGTGTAATCGAAGAGTTCTATTCATTAGGAGAGGTATGAGGCGAAACACTCCAGATCGTAATGCTTCCAGTTAGTGTCTTTAACACCAAAATGAGCCAGGACGGAACATAGCATACGTTTGTTTCCTCCTTAGCAAATGTTCTCCAGAGCTTTGGCACGGCCGAGGCCCTCATCGAGGTTTTGTTTTTTATAAAAACAATTTTCAAAAGCAGACTAGTATCGGTTACTCGATTACAATAGCGATCATGAAACATTATTTGATAATTCTGGATGTTTTTCTGCACGCTCGGCGTCCTCCTGGTACTATGTTTCCTGGAGATTAGCGAGCTAATCTTCTCGCAATGACTCATTACTACGCTCCATATGTAATAATTGCCGTGTGAAGTAATGATCTAAATACAAGTGGTTCCAGTCATAACCACTCTTTCATTTTTCCAGAATGTTGACCTGGCCTCAGCAGCGCTCGGGTCTTTTGCCAAAGTGGATGCAGAACATTAGATCCTTTTTTCCTCCTTTTAAAAAAAAAAAATACAAAATTTTCTCTCCCTCCCTCCCGCCCATCACAACATTTACAGTAAAACTTCATACTTCCCCAGTGATTGTGCCGAGTTCAGATTTTCACAAAGACCACAATGGGAGTGAGTGTGTGGCTTTAACGTGGCTTCATAACAGAGATACAATGTTGTAATAACCTGCCGATTAACAAGTAAAGTATAGTATGGGCATAGCAGCAGGCGCTGAGCTGGATCTCTCTGCAGTCCTCCGCCAGCACCAGAGGGGCTATTACACAAGTCCCTTAATGACACTTAATGATTTAATTGTGTAGGAATCATGGAAACTAAGTGATACATGGCTTACTCATGTTGACGTTTAGCAGACCCAAATCCATGTGTTCTCTCGCTGAAGGGCGTGTACTCCCCCGCTCCCTCTCACCCATCTTCCGTCATTTCAATCCAACTGAACCTTGACTATTTCTTTCTTATGTTATCAAGTTGCCCCCGGGCTTCACCACACTGGAAACCGTGTTAGTCATAACCCCTCAGAATGATAGCCAAATCCGTCTAATTAAGAAGATTTTCTAACCATAATGCAATATTTACAACATTGTTATGCCTATTTATGTTGTCAACCGCTTCCAGCACTCTCCACTTGTGTCTGGTGGTCTCTGTGAGATGTTCACAGACTCCGGATTTTGTCGGATGAGTCGACTTAAAGCAGACCATGGTCAAAATAGTCAAGCAGTTCAGCAATTAATCGCAGCATTGAAAGTCTTAAGGATGAGAGTGCTCTCTCGCTGTGGCGCGCTAATGTCTTTAGAGGGAAAAGCCCGGCTCCGGCAGGGCCGGACGCCGCGCACATCTGCCTGGCGGCTTCCCCGGCCGTTGACAAATGGAAAACTACACTTAACATCCTCAATCGACGCACACTTCGTTTTTAGTTCTTCTTCGTTCTTGTGGAAATGGGAAAGTTTACAAGTGCTCTGCAATAAATGAGGCCTCAAGTGCACTTAAAGTGACAGCAAGTGTGGATTTAAATGTCTGCGCTAGGAGCTGCACACGGCAACTGTAGCTCATACTCAGACGGAGCCTTAATGGTGGAGCTAAATCCTCGATTTGGACCAGTATCAACAGACCAGTATCAACACATTACTTTTAAACTCAAACCCCGCTGAAAAGCTGGTATGGTAAATATGTTGTCAGGGAAAAGCTTAAAAGGACAGGTGATTGAGTAGAAAAGCATTACTGAGCAACATGTTACATTCAGGTTATTCCTTTTTTTCAGCAAGGCTAGCCAATGATGCGTATGAAAGCATCAGAACCCATTGTTTTCTATGAAAAGCTCACACACTAATGGGACCTCTTCAAGTTGATGAGTATTAGATGATATCAGCGTCCTACTTCCCAGTGACAGTTAAGCAACACGTTCTCACGCTCAACTCATCGAATATCAACGCTTAATCAATGGCTCCACGCTTCAAAAGATGGCACTCTATCAACTCGTCGTGTCAGTTCTGGACGTGTCAGGGTTCTTATGTACAAGGTGTCTTCCTGCCGAGGTCGACATGGTTCTCGCGGTTTAGGCAACAAAAGTATTTGGTTGAAGTTGGACAACACATGTTCTTGTTTAGGCAAAAAACCTATTTGATTAAGTTTACACAATAAAAGCTCTTTGTTAGGGTTAAGCAGAAAAACAAAGGTAGTAAACAAAAGCACTGGGTTAGGCTTAGGCAACAAAAGCACATGGTCAATGGCGATATACATTCTTGCAACTACAACTGCGGCTGGCCACACAGTTGGATCGACGGTCTCGTTTTGGTTTATAGTTCCCGTGTCTTTTCCAAACGCCAGAACAGTAGGTGGCGCATCGACCGATTAGAGTCGACCTGCACACCGACATTGACCGATATCTTCCTCTAGGAATTTACCGCCATCTGCGTGTCCTTAAGCCTAGTTTATGCTTCTGCGTCACCCCTACGCCGTAGCTCGACGCGCACCCTTCTAAAAATTCTAACTACGCGTCGCGTTGACGCGAACCGCAAGCGCTGTGATTGGTCCGCTCAGAACGTAATTTCCGGCAGTTGCTTTTTTTTTTAGTGGTCGTACAGACCACCTCCGCATAAGTCTTCTCTGTCGCCTGCGCTTCAACATTTGCAATATAAGCATTTGCTCTTCAATTTTGATGAGCTCCGACTCTATGACTCGTGAAAGCACGCAGCCACACACACCTGGCGACATGGCGGTGAATTGCAGAGCAACGCGGTCCCTCGATGCAGAACTTCGAATGCTCACCGACGGCGTCACGTCGACGGCGTCACGTCGACGGCGTCACGTCGACGGCGTCACGTTGACGCAGAAGCATAAACTAGGCTTTATACTCCATCAGACGGGTTATATAAATGCTCATATTTGCGGACCGCTTTAGCCAAGCGTTCTTTAACGGGATCCATTGTTTATGTTTCTGCTGTGGCTTTTAAAAATAGCGGTATTACGCTATGAAACCGGAAATGCGAGACTCAGAATGCGAGACTCAGAAAGGATGTGGTTAGCAGACCAATCACAGCCTTACGGGCTGTGAACAGCTTTGGGCTGCTGGTCAGAGCTTACCAGCCACAAGAAGTTCTCTGTGCCTCTGCTGCAAAGAGAGGAAGTCTGGTGGAGCTTTTCCATCATAGCTAGGGAGGGCCAAGAGAATGGGAGATAACCGATCTTTCAAGTCTTTCAAGACGGATACAAACCACTTTAAAGCAGAAAAATATATATTCCAGGGATTACTATTTGAAAATCAATCATTACATTACAGTTGGTAAAAATGCTCCGTTACTTTGACTATGGGGCGAGCGTGTTCGCTATCTTACAGGGAGTAGGTCCGGAGAGTTAACTTGCGGATGAACGCACCACTTATTCTGAGCACCAAGCTAACAAGCTAAAAGGGCTCAATCTAATGATTGATGATGGAACTGTTCAGAGCAAAACCAATCAGAGACGTACAAAAGCCTTTTCAAATGGGGCTTATTTTTGTTTTTGGAGACAACCCACATAATCAGCATATAACTCCCCGATAGCGGTGAGGGAAAAGACTTCAACATTCATTTGCGCCATTAGACCTTGCAACACTTTAGCTCTGTGCACTCCCAGGGTTTCTTTCAGTTGCTTTTGGCCAAAAACTGCAAAATAAACTTGGAGGAATTCCCTCTGGTGAACTGAACCTCCATGAGTTGAGTCACAGAGGTAGAAGGGCAGAAAGCCTCTGGCTGGGACACATAGTCAGGCCGAAAGAGAGATCCTAATAGACTCCAATATCACACTAATAATCAATAAAATCGCCGTTTTAGGTTGGCCCTTTGAATATTAAAGCTCAGTCTGCACTTATTGGTCTCAGTATGGTGGTTTCCTTTTGCTCACATGATGACTTGTAAGTGTTTTAATGTGCAAAGTAACTTTTGCATCAGAAGGAAGTTTTCGACAGGCTTCGATGACCACACAGCTAAACCACTTTTTTCCCCCACTGCCTACGTGCTCCTCAGTGCCTGGTCTCAGTTGAACTTCAATCACTCATAGTTTAATTAAAGGTGTTTCACCGTGTCCTCTCTCAGCGCTCCATCACGACGAAAAAGAGATTGAAGGGCGGCAATTTTCCCTTTTAAAAAGCTCAGCACAAAAAGGCGCCGTGTCCTGGTAGTTCAAATGTTTCGACATCATCACACTCGGCTCTCGCAGCTCTGTTTGAAGATGGATGAAATGGCTTTTAAAGAGTCGGAGTGAAGAAGTACAGATACCTTGATGAAATATGTCTTGTATACAAAAGAGATTTTATTACTCCGCCGCTCAGACAAAGCCATCAGCACAGTGCACTTTTCCACTGGGTGCCTAATGTAAATTCCTGCTCGGTGTTTATAATTTCCACAGCAGGTGATTCACTCAATCAAAGCGGGAGCTCCAGTTTCCACAGGCCCTGGACTAATCTGGAATTACACGCAGCATCAGAGAGCGACGAGCTCAACACTGGAACTTTGGAGCATATAAAATATTAAATTAACTAAAAAAAAAAATCGTACCTCACAACCATGGTTGCTCATTTTCTATCCCAAAATAAACTCGATTCAGTCGGAGTGAGGTTAAAAACAGTTACCCAGCTGCAGCAGTTTGCTGAATTGACAGAGGTTTCTGCATCGATAATCGTCAATCCTCCATGTCAGGAGAGGGGCCTTCAGTGCAGGTCAGAGGCTGCCACATGTAATCAGGGAAGATCAGAAAAGTCTCCGGGGGGAACTGGAGGGACTTTTGACCAATCCCAGATGGGATCCCGCTCACCCTCACTGCGGCACGTGGACGTCAGGCATTACCTCAGACGCATGCAGAGACAGCAACTGTAACCGATGCTCCAGATTCCTGCCGGATCTCAGAGTTAAAATAGCTAAAACAGATTGGAGCGACATGTCAACACGGCACATTCTATCCAATAATAAAGTTATGATAGAGATGATCTAATGATAAGTATATTTTGAAACGTATCGGTCACATGATCTTATCTTAGTTGTTTGTATTTCATTTGTTTTATGTTTTTTGTAACGCGTCTTTTATGGCTGTAATGATATCAGATTTGGCTTTTTTGGGGTCAAAAGAATTCACAAAACAATGTTTTTGTAATATCTACAGAACATTTGGAGATTAAAAAAAATCTATTAGTCAAATTCGTCTTTGTATTTAATGTGTTTTGTCTCTTTTTTGGAAAATAAATTAGACTCAAAGTGTCAGGAGAGTCTGTAACTAGATGAGCAATTTAGAAAGCTCTAGATTCTTTACAACATATTATCGGACGTGTCTTATTAACATGATATCATTTTTATTAAATGTCATATTTAAATGTTTACTAATCCTATCCTTGCCTTTAGATCTGCCATCACACACTATTCTACTTTGTGATACTGAATAATGTGACATTATTTCTTATTTGTGTCACATTGTTCGGACGTGCTTTACTGTGTATCCCGCATGCTGCTGCTGTTGCTTTGAATAATGCCATCAATCCACAAATAATACACAAGTTTAAAGTGGTTTATGTTTATATACAGCATTTGTTTCCGCTGTGTATATTCAGTGTTTATCCTGTTACTGTTTCGGCTGCAACGGCCTCTTTTCCTCACGGGGGTCATTAAAGAGGAATCTTAATGCGGTTTATAAAGTTTATCATTATTCTTTTCATTGATGTCATTTTGTCTACATGAATAGACTGCAGTGAAAAGTGGGTTCAAACTGATTTTAAATAAAGACCAAAGTGGAAACATTGGAAACATAAATAATACAAATGCTGTCAAATAGAAGTGGTTGAATTATGTATCATTATCATTCATTGTCTTTGTGGCAACGTAATAATGTATTGTTACAACGGAAAATAGAATACATAAACTGAAGTGAACAACTGCCTTTTAATATAACATAAAATAAATTAATCTATAATAGCTATTCTATTTTAATTGCAGCTCCAATAAATCCTACTTTATACAATTGTATGTTGTAAATTCTGACTGGGACGACGTATAGTGGATGAAGAAATTATACAAGAAGTAAAAATATTTAATGCAGAATTTTAAATAATTAGTTGTACACACACTGTTATCTGAAGAAAAAAAAATCAAAAATAATTATACTGCAGTTCACAGTCTGCGTGGCATAAGGATTTATGACATTTTTGAAATATTTATATATATATATATATATATATATATATATATATATATATATATATATATATATATAAATGTAATATTTTATGACATGTAATGTAATTTTGTCTCGAATTATTTTAGTTTGTGTGAAACACTGAGTATTTCATTACAAGAGTTACTTATCACCATTAAGTCATTTATTCTCCTTCACTTATGCCCAGAAATGAAAAACAAATGTCTTCCTGCAGCTACCCTCTGAAGCATGAGGGTTCCTCACGGGGTCCTCGTGATGTGATGTAAACACACAAACTGTGTTGAACATGAGCTGACTGACGCACACTGAGGATTTGTTGAACTCTCATCAGCCAGCGCTGTGTTTCAAGTTATGTTGTGTTATCCCTAAAGACGTCATTAAAATGGCTGAACAAAAACATAAAAAACATTCTCATTTTTTATTCATTTACTTAAATGTCATTGACACAATAAAAGTTAATTCATTCATGGGATTTTAAGCAATGGATTTTCTGAAAGTAGTCTGAAAAAACCCCCCATAAAAAATGCTTTAGGTTTTAAAAGAAATCCCCCAAAAAACATTATTATAAAAACAAATATATATATATATATATATATATATATATATATATATATATATATATATATATATATATATATATATATATATATATTGCACCTTTAAGACCAAGCGGCCTTACTGGATTAGTACATTGGCAGGTAACACGGTTCAGTTTCAGCTTGCGTAACTTTGCGAGCTGTCATCTCACAATCCCAAATGAGTCACCCTGCTCTTATGATTCCATTTTTTTAAAGACAAACGCAAAAAGCCCAATAACGGTGCCGAAGGCTAAAGTCACTCAGGTGGAAATGACAGTAGAAGAGATAATGAGCGATCAACATCTGAAGAAGAGCTTTGAACCCGAGCGGAGAGGTGTACCTAATGAGGCTTTGATCTTCTTTTCATGTCAAGATAACTGTCAATGAATCAAATGAAGCTGCACGTCAGCCCTTCACAGTAAGATGAGTCTTTGTGCATTAAACACCAGCTCTTCAGTGTGCAATAAACACAAACTTCAATCAGTGGATTAATTCTTGTAACATCGATAAAGGCTGAGTTTATCCAAAATATATATATTCATAGAAATAATACATTTTCATTGTCTAGGTTTTGAGATATATTTTTCTAAAATGTTCGGTTTCCTCTCAAGACAATTTGTAATGGTATTTTGATAAATAACAGCACAGATATCTCAAAACCTCAATATTTCAAATATAGACTTTTTACCAGGCTAGTTAGAGAATATATTTTTCTTAGTTTGTTTAAATTTGAACTGTCATGTGCTCTTCAGGCCCTTGTTCTCACTCAACTTCTCACTATGAAGAATTGTGTCTCACATGAATTTTGTTAAAGGGAAACTACATGCACCCTCAAATCCAGCCATTTTGAATGTTATGAGCCGACTGAATGGGTGCTTTCAGTGGTTAACGCTATTGCTGCGTGCCGACAGATGCCTTTCCCCCAGCAGTTCTGAATCAACAACGACAGGACGACATGGAGGAGAATCTTAACGCCCTGCGGCCTTTAGTGAAATCACAAAAAGGCAAAGCTCGGGTGATACTATATGCGTTATTTTCCGCCAGATTAGCGTCTTTGCGTTGACCTCGTACACTGACGGACCACGCCAAAAGGTCAGTTTTTGGGTTTGTCGTATATAGCTCTTGTGGATGAGTGGACGTTCTGTAACCACAAGGTAGCTGATTCGATTCTGGTCCCCCAATAGTTCACATGCCGAAGTGTCCTTGAGCAAGACACCCCTGGGTGCTTAGCACACTGCTCCATGGGTCAAATGCAGAGAAGACTTTCCCAGGGGATCAATGAAGGATACTTTCTTCTTCTTCTCCTTGGTGCGAAGATACCAAGATAAAGACCAGATAAAACTGCGTGGTCGGGATTAGAAAAAGATCTCAGCGACGTCGTCGTATAGCGATCAATCGTGTGAAAATGTGATGTAGCCATTGTTGCATGAAGTGCACTTCTTGGGTAAATATTGGCTAACCGGCCATAAAGCCTACATATTGATGCAGAACAAAAGAATATGTAAGCATGGTCATAGTGTGAAGCAGATCTTCTTCTTAATGATGATGAGGATGCTCCTGCAGGAGGTTTTGAAGTGCACCTCTTGAATCAGAGTGTGCATAAACTCTAGTCACGCTCAATGAAGTACCCTGACAATCACAGAGCGTCCACATGACTCTCTCGTTGACTTTGGGTCATACGTTTGAAAAGGCAGAACGATTGAACTTGATAAGCAGCAGCTTGTCTCTGATTGTACGACTGAAATAATTGATGTGAGTTTTTGTTGAGTGGAGCTGGGTGTAGTTTGAGCCGGAGCATTCTACCTCACCGCGGCCTGATGAGACGTTTGTTAGGCTCAACATGTGTTCAACGTGATCTCATTCTTCCAGTTTTACATGGGCCCTCAGTTTGAGTCCCATTTGTAAAAAGGGTTTCCACCATTAACCTGAGTTAAATAAATAATGATGTCAGATTGTGGATGCTCTTCTTGTTCGGTATCTGTGATTATATCAGCACAGACCAGCTGGATTGATGGAAATAAGCACACAGTGTGCAGTTAACAGGATTTTAGGGTCGCCATTCAGAAGACGCAGAAGTTCAGTGTGTCATTGACATCTCACATTCTCCACATGGTGTTCGAAACGGGCCTTTTGCTTGGCCCTCACTATTGAGGTGTTACTTATAGCGCAGTTGAGGGAATGGCTGCAAGGCGTGCATTTTTTGGAGACGGACAATTGCTCAGTTCCAGGCTCAAAACCTCCGATTCTGCAGAGTTTGTGGCCACAAGTAGCAATTCCAAACATGTATACATATTTATTTCTGCGGTAAAGTATTCTAGGCATTCTAACATGGGGTCTATGGGGATTGACTCCATTGTAGTCAGCCTCAAGTGGCCATTTGAGGAACTGCATCCGTTTCTTAGCACCGGAGGTCAGCAGCAACCTCCATTCTGCCGAGTGAAGCCAATGTGGAATTTTCTTAAAACTTGCATTCCCTCTACTGACCGAACACATGGCTATTCATTGGTTGCAAACAAACATGGTGACGGAAATATTCTACAAAAGGCTCACCAGTGATCCCCCCCACGTGCATAAAACTCCATTCAAGCTCAAAGTTCAAACAACTGACAGACGTCTTAATTTTTTTTATTACAGTCTGTGACTTAGATATTGTTTTAAATAGACGGTATTTAGCAAGAGAAAAAATATCAACATATAGTCACACAATATCATCACCTTTATTTGTGCATCAAGGGTAAAAACACCTTAATGATTTATTTTACCCACTGACCTCAACGACAAACACAATAAAGGTAACAGATGTGTGATTGAAATGTAATTACATCCCCATTCATCACGGACGTAAAAGGTTGATCTAAGGGGAGGACACGTCCTATTCACGGGACATGATTCATAAAGACAGACAATATGCAGTCATCTCGAGAATGATGGTGGCTTGTGTGAGGCAAATGGTCCGTGGCGACGTTCAAACACCGACGCTGGAATTAAACTAGTTTGGGGATGTGTCATAAATCTCTGGGACGCCGCACGTGGTGACATTGTATCCACATTTCACACTCGTGACTTCGCCGCCGCTGAATAGCTGGTTATCATTCACCCCGTAAAAGCAATTAACTCGTTATTGGCTGTGTTTACAGAAGCTCCAGTGTGAAGGAATTCCTCCTGGAAATGGTGATTACTGCCCGATCTGGAAATCATTTGAAGACACTTGAGTTAAATTGTCTCACAATGCGTTTTTTCTTTCTTTCTTTCTGGCTGTTTTGTGATTTTAGGAGAACATTTCATATGTGGCTTCAGCCTGCGTGGCACCCCTCGGGGAGAGCAGTGCAAACACAGAGAATCAACATTGCAGCCCATGGTTCCACCGTGTGAGCGGTGCCAGAGGTTATAGTGTTCCCAGGCTTCGCTTTCCAAACCGCTGCTAAACTAAGCTGTAAAACATTTTGTCACCAAGAGTTTAACTTAAGAAGCTACAAATCCTTGGTAAAGTATGCTCCTGCAAGCTGATGTGAAGCTGACTGGTGTAAGGGGAAAACGGTTCCCCTGAAGGCTTCCTATAGACCCGCAACACTTTTGTAATTTCATCAAATCGTATGAGGCACATGCTTCATCAAACTCAATCAGCGTTGTATCTGCAATGTTTTTAAAAAATAAAAAAAATCTGTGGAGTTCTCTAAAAAAAAGACTAGATCCAAGAATTTGGGTGTCCGAGAGAAGACGGATCGAGTGTATGAATCACATCCGTCAAACTTAAAGCTGAGTGAAACCGTCACTGCAGGCTTAATTATTAGCGTCTTGCTAAACCTGGTGGGTGGTCCCCACTCTGCTGGATGTGGAAACTGAATTAGCGGCACAATTTTTTTTTTGCCTGCGATCTGGAAACATTCTTTACCTTTCAGAAATGAGCCCAATATAGCTCTGTAATAAAACACCTCCAGCCTCCAGGCGTGTTGTTTTACCAAATAACATCTAACTGGCCATTACTCCCCATTAAGGCTAATGGTCACACTAATTAGGATAATTCCATAAAAGGCGCAGTGTTTAGACCAAACTGTGGACGAGCATTAACTTAATGACGAGACTGACCACTCTAAAACGCTGCCGGTGTGCACTTTTCTTTTTTCTTTTTTTTTTTGAAGCAGGCTATTAGTCTGCAGCTTTGAGAAGTGCTCTCCGCGGTATCCCCAGCAGTTTAGCTGGTTCTGAGGTCATGTTACGCTTCATTTCTCTTCATAATGTAACGGTCAATTAAATTAGTCTCAAGCGATAATGAGGTTAGGGTAAACAGAGGGAATATTTCAGGTCAGGATCCCACTGAAGTGATAAGACGCGTGAGAACTGTTACGCCACTGAGTCACTTTAAAGCTGCACTAATCAATATTTTTTATTTAACACGTGTCACGGGAGAGGGGTCCCTTGTGGGGATGAACCCACAGAGAGCTGATTAATGTAGTTCCCCTCCACTCTGTAGAGGGTGTTAGCCTCTTTTGGCTTTACAAACTACAACTTGTCTCCCTTTCCGCTCTCATCAACTTTGTTCCCAGCAGCCCCGGCGCCTGGCTTCAGCTTGGTCAGTAGCCCTGCTCCTCATGCGGTGACGCATGTTATGGCCGAAAGTAAAAGAGGAAGTTTGATGATGTAGTTTAAAGAGGGATCAAGCTGACAGGAGGTTGAAAAACAAAGGACTGTCACCCTGGAGACCTCTGTTTGTGTCCCGTGGAAAACCAAAAGTGTGTCAGCGTATTATTTTAATTTATGTTACGATACTATGTCACTTACATAACATAACCTACATAGCTTTGTGACAAATGGACTGTGTAACAAGGACTTTCACCCAGGACACCGGTGTTCCTGTCCTGTGTGAACCTAAGAGTTAATGTTGACTCATTTTAAGCTATAATTATGTTGCTTGCACAATAGCCTTGCAACGTAACAAATGTACTAATTGTAATCCTAAAGATAACCACGTTCTTAGATAACACAGGACTTTCAGCCAGGTATTTATGTCCCGTGTGAAACCATTGGTCTAAGTTGCCTAAGTTTTAGCTATATGACGTTAAGATGTTGCTTACATAATATAGTCTACTTAACAAACTTACAAAGTTTGATCCAAGCCACAATCTTTTCCTTAGTCTAAACCAATATTTTTGTTGCCTAAATTTAACCAAGTTTTTTTTTATTTTTAAAGTGTGTATATATGTAACGAGCTGCTATCAACAAATACAAAAAAGAAGATCACGTAGCGCGTGGATGTATGTAAATAGACAACTGCTTGCTAGCACGTTAGCCGTAACATTATATCCCATAGTAAGTCATTCGACTTGTAATTTTGTTGACTACTTTCAAGTCAGTGAATGAAATGATGTCATCGTTTCACCAGATCTCAGGAATTACTTTGGGAAGAATATGATGATTGACAGAAATGATTACAACCTATAAAACAATAAGTTACAAGGCAATAAACCAGAATGATCCTGTAACTCGCTGGCAACATACTCACTGGCAGCTAAAAGTGAAATGAGTCAGAAATACCTCTGAAATGGAGCAATGTGGAGTGACACTGAACAAATTCCAGAGGACATGTTTTGTCTGACTGAAACAGAAGAAAATAATTGACTGCAGTGGAGCAAAAGAATGCTTTTAAAGCTGCTAGTGTTTTTTTTTTCATTCTCTCTCTCTTTCATCCGGTTCCCATGCAAAGACTTTGAAATCCTCGCAGCAATCAAGACGATTTTCTCTGGATGTGCCACACAGATTCTCCCAAATTCTTAGCGCAGTTTAACGCTGTAATTTCTTGTTTGCATAAGTGAGGCGGCAGGGCTGTATCGAGAGCCAGCATACCGTATTAATTGTATTCTTGTGGGTACCGCTGATTGCCAGCCTGCATTGCTGCTGATTAACACCGGCTCTGGAACGGCCCGCTGTTGTCCCAGGTGCTCTGTGTTTGGAGAGAGAGGAGAGAGCTTCCAACATTAAATACTTCACAGAGGAAGTCTCTCGCAGGGCCAAGGCTACGCCGCCAGACCACATTGAAACACTTTCTGTGCGATTTTCACTTCCTCCGCTTTGTGTTGCTAAATGTTAGGATTTATGTAACGGTGATCACAGCGAGTCGCAAAATGAATTTGCAGGCTGAAATCGGCCCGAGAAGTCCGAACAATTAGCACTGTTTTTTTTTTGTTTTTTTTTTACCAGAACATCCCCGAGGAACGGGAGAAAACCTGCACCAGACGTTTGTTTGGATCGCCGCCGCGCAGCTTTCAACATGCAAGATTAACCTGAATTGGTGTCGTCTAAGCAAATGGAAATTGTGCAGATTAGTGCCATGTTGTTTGGACTGGAATTGTCATGTACAATAGACACAACAGCTGATGCAGAAAAACAGACCCAGGAGAATAATGTGGCAATTTCCTCTACCCTTGCTGCGTTTTACCAGAGGTGAGCAGGATGATTTGTGAGAACCTTTAACAGTCACCGTTTCCCCGCCTGCATTCTCTTCAACATGTGTTCCAACAGGCCCTAATAAAATAAGTGTTATTATTTCTGACCGGCCTCTGGAATGGTGGCCTGAGTCCCACTGCACCCAGCCTGTGTGTGTGTGTGTGTGTGTGTGTGTGTGTTCAGCAGGCGGTGCGGCGAACCCCCCTCGGGTCGAGGAGCTGCTAAACGGAGTTGATTAGCGCAATTGGAGTATTCAAGAGCAGAGCAGCTGCTTTGATTCTGCCTGATTGCTGTTTGAAGGAAACGGCCAAGAGAGGCACAGTTCTGTCAGGAACTGTTTGGCAGACTCCAGATGCCCCTCCCCTACTCTCTTACACACACACTTGCAGACCTCCCATATTTTCACTTCATATTCCACGGCCTGCTGGCTTCAACTCTTGCCATCTGAATATTAGCTGTGTGTCAAACTAACCATGAAACAATGAGAGTAATGCTGCTGAGGTTAGCGACGCATAGCGGCCGGCACTCAGCAAACATAAAATGGCACCCAGAAACTAGAACACACAAGCAGGGGCATTTTTTTTTTTTTTTTGCCTCGTCGTCCAGGACAGAACCAGATTGTTTCTGTTTCGGATGGGTAAAAGGGTCAGGGCCCAAACATTTGTGGATGCTTGGGTCGGGAGTGTGGCGGTGTCCACTAGACAAGGTTGAGCGATATCAGTCGGGGAGTCTGGGATAACGATAATGATCACCTTCCAGGTCTGTGGGGTCTCCGCTCGGAGGCTGGGTTTTTTTCCCCGCTTTTTCTCTGGTGTTAATTCAGAGGTGATGAATGCTATGTCCCCGATAAGCCTTTTCAAAAGAAATGATCCGAGGAGGGGAAAAAAAGCCATGTGTCAGGGGGGTTGAAACAAATCAGGTTTTGCTGAAATCAGGTGTGGCCGCTTGGATTTCCCACCAACTATTTTGTTAGAATTGGAAAACATGGCCCTCAAAGACACATGAATTCATATCCTGCTAATTTTTTTTCTCACAAGAGTCCTGCTCGGATGTTTCAGCGAATAGCCACGGCCCCCTCCAGGAGGTGCACTGTGTGTGTACTTTGTTCTGGCAGTCACTCACCGAGTTAAAACACATTATTTCTCCCCCTCCCATGCCAAGTCCGCAGTAATGAATGTTCATACATGCCCCCTACCCCCACCACGCTGAAACATGAATGACTCAAAAGCAGTTTGAGACGTATTTCACAATACTGTCTTCTCCACTGAAAACCACTAAATCAAACGGCATTTAAGATGACAGCCAACGCCATGTTATTGTGTAATTTCGCTCGCTTTTATTTGAAAATGACCTTCAAGCCCTTCAGTCGGGGGAGAAAACAGACTTTAACTGACACTAATTTGCACCTAATAACAAAATATCCAGTATTTCTTTTCTTCCTTTTTTTTTTTTTACAAGGTCAAGTTAGAAAAGCCGTCTTGTTCATATAAATTCTTTGTGAAAGGAAAAATACACAAGGCGAAGTATAAAGGGAGATGAATTCTTGGGACGGCGACCATTAATAGGTCTTTCTACTTATTCACTTCAGCTACGACTCCTCTAAACACGAGGCCATTTCCAACCCATTGCCAGCGACTATTATATACTAGTATTGTTGGGTTAAAAAGGTCTACCTCTGCACTCATATGTGTATGTTAAGAGCACAAGACGTGCCTCCAATCTTACATCATTAGGCCCAAAATTATGGCTTCCTTCACTCATGGTGGGAACACGATCCAGCAGCAAAAATGCAATTATCATGCCCAGAATCATTCCTCGTGGAGGGAGAGAGAACATCAGGCGTGTTGACGTCCAATGCAAATCAGGTTTTTAACCTTGTTAACATGTCCACATGGTGGATTTTATACCACGAGACATAATGTGAGCAAAATAAACGCTCAACGCCATGGCCGAGCATTTCCGCTAGCTGGTAACCAAAGACAATGAGTCTCAAACACAAGGTCACACGATAAGCGTGACACTTAACAAAGAGTGTAAGAGGATATTCAAATCGAAACGTTCTGGCCAATCTTCCAGAGAAAAGTCGGGTTTTGAAGTGTCCTTGAGCCGAAAACTGAATTAAGAAATCTTCTACCAAAAAACAGATGGCTTTTCCACTTCACATTTACTGAAGCTTGGTGTGTCCGCTCCCGTACGACGATCACATCGAGCAGCGATCCAACTGATCCTTGGACCGGTGCCTTCAACATCTCTGCTGCAGGGATTTGCTCTTTCGACATCTGTGAGGCCGACCCGCCAGCTTGTGTTTACTTCATGGAAAGATGGCCGAGTCGCCGTGTCCGCAACACGTAACATTGTTTACATTTTTATATTCTACAGTGCAGGGCATTGTCCACAAGAGCAAGTCCTTTGAATGTACATGCCATGGTTATCAATGGCATTAATATAATTAAGTGTGCAATGATTTTTTTGTTGTTGTTGAATATACAATATATATTGTAATTTATATCATATTATCACTTATTACATTTATATTAATGAATGTAGACCCTGCATATCATTTATATTGTTTCATATTATAGCTTAGCACACTACAGTTCCCAAGTAGCTTTGGTGTAGAGTGACATCCAAGCCATTTTAAGGCACGAGGGCATGGGGGGGAAAAAATGCAGAAATACGTCAATTTTAATGAACAGTTCTTTTGGGTTTAATCAATCATTAGACAATATTTAGTTCAGCGTACATAGCCAGGTAAAAGGGTGAGGAGGTCCGTGTCATTGGGGGTTGACCAGAGGTATATGGGTGCAGGGCTGAAAAAGGGGCTGGGTGGTGGGGGGTAGGTTGGTGGGTGGCTGGTTGCAGAAGGGATGGAGGAGGGGGCCACATCTGAGAGCAATCGCGCCATGTGACAAAACGCAGACATAACAGTCTGCCCCGACACTTGTTGCCAGCACATAAACACTTGCTTCAGCGAGATAGCGGGAGAGAGAGCGGACTGCAGCGGTGGAGGGCCTGTGTCTATCTGTCATTTATCAAGCGCTAATTAACTGTTAATTTGCCAACCTTTGGGTTCAAGCACGCGGCCAATTCATCACGCCTTTACAAACAGCGTGTCCTGCCACTCCAGAGGGGTGGTCCGCCCGAGGCCCGGTACCCGACCCCCGTCGCTGACAGCATGGATCGTCTGCTCCCTTTGTTCGGCTGCTCCGGGATCTTTCCAAAGATGGAGGTGACCATTGTAACAGAAAGTGGAAAAGATTGATAACGTAGTGTTTGTTGATTACTGTGGCTCAACACATTCAGAACACCGTTAAACGGATTCATCACTTTGCTGATATACTGTATGGCATGAAGCAAATACAAGTCATGGATTATTTGTTTGTCTTATTTTGTGTTATGATTCCATGTGGGCTGTGCACTTTATTATCCACTTAAATAAAATATATTGTGTGTATGTATTAATATATGTTTATCCTATTGTGTACTTATGTACCGTTAGCATGCTACAACTTTATGTTAGCGTAAAATACTAAATGTTACAATAATGTTTACATGCAGATATTTACGTCTCTTTGCTCGGTTTTGTGTTTTGTCTTACATTTGATCAGTTTGATACTCTGTTCCAGAAGAACATTTCTCAAATGTCATTTTAACTGCATTTTCTATATCGTATGGTTATATTGGCTTCAATGTCAAACCTGAAGCTAATAGGAATCCAGTCCTTACACACTTTTTTGTTTAAAAAAATTCAATTTCAATCCTTTCAATTGTGTTTGGAACAGTCTGTCAAATGCTAAGCTAGTGGACAGACAGTGTCACACCTAAAGCTACACTGCATTTCAAAGCACAGCCCTGAGTTCTTGGCTTTTGAACATGTAAAGGTCCCCGACATGGAGGGAACTGCAGCGTCATCGGGCGGATTTCTCACAACTATGAGACATAACATGGGAAGGACACCAACAATTTCCCAACGGTGCTCAGAGAACGCCTTACTGCTCGCCAACCAACCACACCGAATAGGCGCTTGTTGAGTTCAGGGAAGAGCTCCACTGGTGTGGACAGGGGGTCCACAAAAAAAATCTCATCTCACATCGGCATCTCCACTTTGTAAAAAGGTGCTCAAAAGCAGATTCTCATGGAAATTTAATTAAGAAAGGCAAGTTGCAAGAGAAGATGCCTCCTGGCTGGAGACATTACAACCTGCTGTGGTTTGTGCATGGTCCAGGAGAGGAGGGCAGGACTGTACCCATTCACAGCGCTTCAGCAAGGTGCCTGCGCAAAGCCCCCAAAACAGAACGCGTAAAGACGGACTGAAGTTGCCAGTTGCTGATACTGTGTGCTAGTTCTTTCACTAATACTGTCCATATTGGCCCTCATGCCCCCATATCAGTGAAAGCCGAATGCACTCTGCGTAGCGGCAACGACAACACACACTTCAAAATGATATGTGATGAAAAATGTCTCCAACTTCAGAGCCAAGTCGTTAAATTATTCCGGTGAAAAGCTGTCAGCGGCTGAAATAGTCCTAATCCCGTATATCCTGATCGTTTTCTTGGCAGACAACAGGGGTGAGTGTATGAGAGTGTGTGTGTATGTGTGCGTAATAGGGGATACCTGATAGTGGGTGTTCTCCTTATCGTGTGTGTGTGTGTGTTTACTGACAGCGGTGGCTGTTAGCGGGCAGATGGAAGTGTCTAACACACCGAGGTGACAGCACATGTCAGGGCGGCGGAGGAAATGCTCCCATAAAGCATCGCCGTTGACAGCTACGCCTGGGTCGGCATGACACCCCCGACATGAAGCGTCTGGCCCCAGGTCACGTCTGCCAACACACACACACACACACATACACACACACCCAACAACTCCACCAGTAGTATTCGAAAGCCCAGGCTCAGATCTCGGTCTCCACATTGAGGTCAGTTTGAGTGGCGGGCCAACGGTAACGTTGACGTTTTCTTCGCCGACCACCAGAGGAGGCCGGTTACACTCGCGCATGCTTCTCGTGCAAACGGAAAAAGATAATGTCCAATAATGAATACGCGGGCCTAATCCATTTAGAGTGAAATGGCAAAACTCTCTGATAAATCTCCGGCGCATGTTAATAGAGCAGCCCGATGAGGGGCATCTGAAATCCTCACTTCCCCCCGGGCTAATCACCTCTCTCGGAGCAAAACATGGAGCGGGTTTGGATTTCACTCACAGTTGTTATTAGGGGAAGGAATGCCCAGAGATAGCAAACCTAAAGCTGGACCTCCACCCCCACCACCAGCACCAGCAATTACGCTCACTCAAGCATACGAGTTGAAGCCCGGTGCCAAATGAGGTCGTTTTGCAGCAATTTCACTTCCTTGAGCAAATCTCCGAGGCCCTTTTGAGAAAGGACAGACTGTTTACAAACAGTCTCTGATTGCATGTGTTAAGTCTATGAGGGAGAGGTGCAGCACACCTGTCAGACAGACACACACACACACACACACACACACACACACACAGACCTGAAAGTATGCAGACGTTAATAACGATCTCTACCGAGTGAAGTACACAGTGACACTGAATGAAAGGACAGCTTTATCCGCTCCGCGGGCCCCCTGCATGAAGGCGGTGGGTCCTTGTTTGCTTCGGCCTCACATTTGCTATTTGATAATTAACGTCAGCATAAGAAATTAATCCCTGATACACATAATATTTGTGAAATGGGTAAATAAAGCCTCTTTTTTTTCTCTTTACCAATTTGGCTAACATATTTATATTGGGAATAAAGCGGCGGGGCTTTTACCAGCAGCTGAAATACTGGCCCAGTGTACTCTCCCTGCAGCTGCGCGCTTCAGAGCCGGGGCCCGATGGCTCTAATGTGCTCCGAGAGTCCCACTACAGGATTTCCTTACACCAACTCTCGAGCCGCCGCTCACTTGATCAGGCCCAGGCCTCAGTGCGCTCATTCATCCTCTAGTGTGCGTCAGTGTGTGTGTGTGTGTGTGTGTGTGTGTGTGGGACGGCGTGTGAGAGCTCACCTCGGCGGTAATGACAGCCCACTGAAAGGGGGACCTGTGGTGAGCCCGAGCCGGCTAGATCTTCTCAAGATGCCTGCAATCAGGGCGCTTGGGACCGTGTCATTGCTCTGCCCGCTGCCGCGCTCAGCGCACACGCCGGCCGGTCCGAGGGCCCGCTGATGAGCGAGGGCTCCTTGGACACCGAACTGTGTGCACGGGTGAAAAATATGCATGAGTGTGTGGCCCCACTAACGGGAGGCAGGGGGGAAGTATTCAAAGTGAACATGTCCTGGATGATTTGGCATCTTTGCAGAACTCCCACTTCGCTGTTCACATTCAGCTTAATCAGAAGTGAAAGCTGCTTTTTCTTTTTTTTTTAAGCGTTCAAAGCTTCAAATACTAACAGTTGTAAACATCCAAACCGTTAAATGTGCTTTACATAATGTGACTCGGAGCAACGGCGAGGCATACATGTCTCTGAAGTGTGATTCCTGTAACACATTATTTAAGGCCGAGTGATCCCAACAGGTCATTACAATCCCTATAAAAGGACAAAAGACTGCAAATGTTTGTGCCACAGGCTGGAATACAGCGTTCAATCAAAGCGCTTTACTTTCAATCGGTCATGTTTCCTTTGCAGCTTGGTGCCCACGCTTTGAAACCAAAGAAACTGAAAATAAACACGGCGCTCCTGGTAAAGACAACACGCGGGACGAATTAACCCCGCTGATTCTTTCTGATCTGGGTTCGGCCCACGCTTTGCACAACACTCACACACGCATACAATCCAAGTAATGTATTATTTACACGTGTTTTTAGGATTGACATTATGTTAAAAAAAAAAGAAAGGTTACCTGTAATGGTAAAAAGTATCTTAATTACATTTGAACATAACATATGTTAATAATATGCACCTCAGTCTGCCATGGGAGGTGTTGCTGCCAGACTCTGGCCATGTGTGGACATTGTGCAGGCCGGTCTGTGGCCCCGGACACTCTGCAGCCCGCTCTGTATTATTACAGCTGTAAGCGTGCCAGCCCGGGGAAATTTGTCTGCAATTCACCTGAATTAGAAGCGCTAACCCAGCTCTCCCATGGCACAGCGTAATGCTTTGTTTATTTTTGAGGTTTTTGCTTTTAGCAAATCATTCCTTATCTGTCATTTGCTTATTGTCGCATAGAGTAGCTCCAAAAAGGGGTTGTGGGGAGAAGGAGGTTGCCGCCACATGGCTCTGGAAAGTCCCACCTTTACACTCTTTAGGTGAACCAAACCGTTCCAAAAAGAACGTCGTCAGTGTTTGCTTCTGCAAACCACGAAGAATGGGGACGTTTCTGAAGCCCAAATATGTTTTGTTAACACATTTCACAGCATCAACATTTGCAGGTTTGGACATCTACATATGGTTGACATTGTGAAACGAGGTAGCGTAACGAGGTAGCGTAACGAGGTAGCGTAACGAGGTAGCGCAACGAGGTAGCGCAACGAGGTAGCGCAACGAGGTAGCGCAACGAGGTAGCGCAACGAGTTAGCGCAACGAGTTAGCGTAACGAGTTAGGTAGCGCAACAAGCTAATATAATAATATAGCCCAACAAGGTAGCCTAACAACGTAGCTTTAGAAGGTAGCCTAACAAAGTAGCCCAAAAAGGTAGCATAACAAGGTAACATAAAAGTTTTGCCTTACATGCTAACATAACAAGGTAGCTACTTAAAAAAGTAGTAACAATGCAACAAGACAACGCATCGTAACAATGCAATGCAACAAGATGTTGTGATAACGCAACATAACACAATGTGGCAACGTAACACCGTAAAAACTGTGAATAAATACCAACCGCCCTCAGCGAACCTTCTTACGTAATGTTACATAAAAAGCGTGAAGTCAATGTTTACTTTTGGTTTATATTCTCCTGGGTGAAAGTCCCTCCTATCATTGTGGACGTTCTCGCCCTTTATACTCGTCATTGTACCATGTAACTCTCGATAATTGCCTCTCCATAATACTACATCACTTGCTGTGCCGGAATGGCAAAACGTCCACATTAAAAAATAAATACAAATTCACCTTCATTGTATCTGTGGTTTGCAAAAACGTCCAATGTGACAATTTTTATTCTGTGTACTGGGCTGGTAAACAGAACTGCTGTTCTCTACTCCAGTCACTCACTGTGTCTTTTTTAAGATTTCTAACAACAACTTTGAACAAATGCCACAATTACTCTCAGATTCAAAATGCCTAAAAATAGCCCTTGATTATAAAGAGTTTCACAGTGCAGTGCATTGTTTTAACAGCACAACTCTCTCTGTAATCAGCGAGGCGGGCTCTGCAAATCCTGCTCAGTAAGCCACATGAATGAGGCCAACAACGAGATGTAAATCATCACGATGATTGTGTATAAATCATGTCATATGGTGCACAAATATGGTAATGTTGGGAGCGTCTCGAGTCACCCGAACGTTACATTTTCTTCAGACCTCTCAAATGAGCGCGGGATAATGTTATGCTTGTCAATTTTCCATTACGCATTTTATTTTTTTCTGCGCAGTCAGTCAAAATTTGTTTCCGTAAACAACTTGAAAGAAAGTCAGCG
This sequence comes from Clinocottus analis, assembly GCF_023055335.1. Taxonomy (NCBI): domain Eukaryota; kingdom Metazoa; phylum Chordata; class Actinopteri; order Perciformes; family Cottidae; genus Clinocottus; species Clinocottus analis. The sequence goes on along the minus strand of NW_027176042.1, from coordinate 5,602,362 downwards.
TGGAGACGTGGATGAAGAAAAGCAAAGTGGAAGAAAAAAAAATCGCCGCAAGGTCATTAACAGACAAATAAATAGTCATTTCTTCGGAAGGGGGAAGGGGGGAAGAGGGGGGTTAGCTGGAGTGGCACAGCTGCCGAGTGCTCCTTGATGTGCGACTAAGTGTGTGTAATGGCCATACAGAGGTCTTTAGCGTTCCTCCCCGTTGAGATGTGGTCAGTGTGGGATGTGGAGTGGAGCTTTTTTTTTTGCTTCTTTCTTTGCTGTTGTTGTTGCTGGGGTTGAGGGTTTACACAGAGCCGGGCAGCCTTAGCGTTCTAAATCAGCCCGTCACACACCACTGCCTCCCTGTCAGAGGCCTATCTGCTACCACTTACTCAGAAATGCAACAAATTTACTTATAATTACTTAACATTTTGTCGTGCTTGTGAATACTTGTGCTCTGACAGTTCATTTATTTTCTTTGATTGCTGCCGACTATTTATAGTGAAGGGCCGCCTCTGTGCGTCCTCTCAATTCCGCAATGAGACAAAAGTGGCCGCGATGATTATCCACTAGTTTTCTTGGTGTTTATTTACTCACTGAGGTCGGGGTAGAATGCAGCTGTAATTGTCGTGCATTCAGGCTTAGGATGGCAATCCCTTGGGCTCCGTGTGGGAGCGTCTGACGGCGACGAGGGAGGCTTGTTATCTCACGTTCTCTGCAGAATGACTGCTTCCCTTTGTTTTCTGCTGCTAGTTGGAATGTCCAATGTGACTGTGGTGCATGAACCCAAACCAGTGGAACATTTCGCACACAGAGTAGGTGTTAACCGCTCGGCAGTGACCAACGGCGTCAAGACGCAGAGAGTCCAGTAACGCTTTTGGAACCTGTCGTCCTTTGCTGGAGACGAATGTCTTCACAGCTCATTGAGTCCGTTGGGTTCCATCATTTCTTTCCCGAGTGAGACCTTAATACAAAGCCAGGCCTACAGCATAGACTGGGTGTAAGAAGTGGACACGGTCGTTGTAAAATCACTCTCTGGGTTCTGGACTGGCTTTTCGAAGCCTTGATTCGGCATTTTGGCCGTCGCCATCTTGTTTTTTTTTCAACAGAGGTGACCATTTTTGGACTGCAGAGGAATGATGTTGTGGTAGATACACCGTATACGTTTCTGGTTGTAAAAATACGAGGTGGCCTCGCCCTAAAGTATACCTTGCTTTATGGTCTATTTGACTCTATGGACTACACAGTACTGAATGTAATGCCACATTGAAGAAGACTTGAAACATAAAGATTGAGACCATAAACTCATCTTTACAATTTCTACTGAGGGAATGAATCAAGCGAGAAGTAGGATAATTTTTTTATAGACTTCTTTACAACCAGAGAAGTCGTCTCCTAATGGACTGTGTGAGGGGATGGTTGTCACTCGCAGTGATCAACCCGCAGTTTCTCTCTGACTGACTTGTGAGTTAAAAGAAAATAACTTCTCATCTCTTCGACTGCTGTCTGACAACTTCTCACCCTCCCCTCACGTCTCTGCTCCTGCGGCACACGGACGATTGAGCACCAAAGGGGTGACAATGTGGTTGCTGTCCGTCTCCTGAGAGCCTCGAGCAGCCGCCACGCTCCATTTCAGCTCCACAAACACACAGCCATGTTTCCCTGATTAAAGGCCCGATAGCGTGGCTTCGCGTGAACAGCTGGCAGTCGAACAGGACAGGATTGCTTTAGATAACTTCCAACGTAATTGCCACAATCAAACTATTAAAAGATGCTTCGCTGATTGCATTTCATTGCGATTTCAAAAGGGACCATTTCCTTTTAGCGAGGCATAGCGCCTCCGAGAGGCTTCGACACCGGCGAGTTGTGATTTGCCACGAGTGACACCGAGCTATGCTGATATAGCACACACAGACTTCTCTCAGCACAATCTAATCATTTCAAGTTTCAACTCACGCAAATGTTCTTTAAACCCTGCACGGTAAATGTATTTTTCACCACGGTGGCCCTTAAACTGCACAACATTCATCTTCATAATAGGGCCTGGCTGGATTGGTCCCCCCCATCAGGAGCCCAACTTAGCTGGGTTAAAGGAAAGCATTACAGCCAGCAGACATGTGACCGCATAATTTCAGCCAGAGAGGCCTACGCTTCCTCTGTTTGCTGTCATTATGCCCTCAGTAAGCCACATGAAGGTCCAGCCATCCTGTGGAGATCACTGCACTCCTCGCCGCTCCGCCTGATTGGCTATTATCTAAATGAACCAATGTTCTATATCAGGGCTTTTGACTACATAACTACCCTGTTAATATTCGGAGGAAGTGCTGGAGGTCAGGGAGCTCTCAGCCGCTTGACCTCGGGGTCGCAGGAACCTGAGCCGCAGAGTGGCACATGGCAATGAATGAGCCCTAATGATTTAGGTGGTATCTGTTACACAGCCCGGAGAAAGCCAATCTCTCCGGGCAATCTGGCCGTGGAGAAAAGGCAGAGGCTCGGAAATAAACCCCTGCTTGTTTCAGAGAGGGGTAGCACTGCCTCGCCAGCGCAGCACGTCATTGGAATTCCCGTGCAGAAGGAATAATCACACACAGATGACCGCGCGGCAGCTTTGGACGTGCCGCCGGGCAGATGCTTCTTGCGTGCAGTTGTTTAGGGAACCGAGACCAGGAAATGCAGCGAATGATTGTTTGTTTGTTTGCTCGGAGCTTAAAAGACTTCGGCACCTTGTTAAAGGGGCCTCGCGGTGTTCTCGGCAGCAGGAGCCTCCTCCAGAGGATTATGCGAGCGTTTTTTTTTTGTGCCAGAGCCGGTCTGAAAACGGGCCTTTTGTACAGTCATTTAAGACACTTGTTGATGCGTGGCGGGGCTCTCAGTTGCCTTAAAATACTCAGGTAAACATTGGGCTTACGCACAGCAACAAAAGCATGACCTTAAAGAGCGCTTTCAAAAGCAATTTCCCTCCCCTACTACTGCATGTAAACAGAGTAATTGTACTTGGGAGACTCCCAGTGCCAGCTGAGTGTAATTTATTTCCACGTCATCCACAATCAGAGCCACTATGATAACTGTTATGACAGCAATACAAGTAACATTTCTCACGAATAATACTGCTGTTATTACAGCCCGACTGACACTGAACGTTGAGGCAAGTATAATTATATTTAAAACGTTTACAAAAATGAGATAATGGAATATTTACGGTGATTTATTTGAATTTGATTTTTGTTTGTTGTTACAATTTTGATACGAATCTCTTGACTTTGTTTTTTGGTTTGTTTTAATGAGCAAGGCATTTTACAGATAAAACTACATATACTAAATATATACACATTACACTGACTGCCAAAATAACAGTACATTAACTACAAGCTCATTAACAAATGATAAAAATATGACAACGTCGCAACTAAACTATCGTGAAGTAAAACATTTTAAAAGTTAAAGTAGTCTGGGCATTAACAGTCACTGACTAATGTAAAGTAAATCTCTAACGACCACTAATGTCAGGTCTAACAGATTTGAGTTAGCTCTCATCAACACAAAACCCTCTAAAAATAACTGCTCAACTGTAACAGATGTTTGCATTGTTGCATCTGTCGGTTGGCTTTGTTTGCAGAGCTCGAGCACAAAGTGCCGATCATAGATGTTTGTGGCACGAGGCCTCGGCGCAATGACGGCGTAAAAAAACTGGAAAACAAAAGCTCTGAACATGTTTATTTACGGCGTGCAGCTACATGTGTCCTGAGCTTGAGCCAGCGGCTCGAGTTGGATAGCAAAACACAAATAATGTGAAATGAAAAAATGTGCAGGAGGTTTGCTAATAAGAAAAGGAAATGAAAGAGTCATTTGCAGTCGAGGTTCTGTGGAAAGATGTTAATGTGCTGCAGCTATAAAAACATGAATTTCAAAACACATGCTGAGAAGAAAACTGGATGATCTTCAGAGAACGCTGCGAATGGGCCTTTTGTAGAAGTTTGTTTAATGAAACTTTATGTTGATTAAACGTATCTTTGTTTTGCTGTATCCGTCTGTCTGTCTCACATTTCTAATATGGACACACAAAAAACTATCTTCAGGGAAGTACCTTTCAAACTGGTCAATGGACCTGTACTTGTAGAGCGCTTTTCCTGTCTTCCGACCACTTTCACACTACATCATTCACCCACTCACACACATTCATACACTGATGGGAGGAAGCATCCTCTGATTGAAGGACGACCCCGCTCACTGAGTCACAGTCGCCATATGTAGAATGAATTCCACAGGAGTCAAACGATGAGACTTCAGTTGCCGTCACCTAGCTAAGCTAGCAGGACGAGCTGACCGGGTGTTCGGTTTTCATGATTGAATTTCGCTGTTAATAATTACATGTAAGAAGATAAGAAGTGGGCGTAGTCACAGTGACATCCCCATTGGTTTGTATACTGATGTTTAGAAGCTTGCAAGCAACAACCGACACAATTATGCAGTCTGTGAATGCAACTCATCCATTAGGCCTTCATAAGTAAAAGGCAGAATGAGAGACACAACTCTTACAACTATTCCATCTCCCCACTGACCTTAAACTGTCGGATAATGATGAATAGTGATGACACCAAGGGAGTTTTATGTGACACATAAATCCACAATTTTATTAATTTCTAAGATGCTCAGTACTATTAAAACCAAAAAATATAGAACTTCAAGTTTTCCCATTTAATGCGGCGTCTGTATCTGCAAATTTGACATGTTGGTCTTCATGGAAATGATGCATTTCTGTGGTTTGATATTTATTGTCTGGTAGGAACAAATGTCAAATGTGCTCGGTCGTGATCATTTGAACATGAATGCGTAAGTATGTATCCTTTCTTTATTTCTCAAAAAAATGTGTTCAGAACGTCTAAACGTTTGATGAAAACGTGCTGCTGGTACATCGAGCACTTCAGGCGCCCTGTCCCGCTGCAGCTGTCCCTGTGAGCGGCCCGTGAGTAAAACAACCTTTTCCACGAGGCCTCGATCACGCTCACATTAATAATCCTCTCCGTTGGGTGGGCTCTCACTTCACTCGTGACACTCGTTTCCTTGACGGGCGTCAAAAAATTAACGGTGGAGTGTTGTTTTCCAGGTCCAAACTCTCGGGCCTGCCAGAGGTTAAGGAAACACGCCGCCATAAAAAACAGAGCCCATGTGTTTGCCTTGAAACCGGGCAGCGTTCACTTGCACTCCTCAAGCTGTCGGACGTTCACTTGTACGCCGAGGCGACGCTACGTTTTGTTTGACAAAGCCTTTTGAGCTTGAGCTTCCTCCCGCTCCATTACTGAAGGATCTTTAAGCCCTCAAATGGAAAACTAGCAGAAAATTAACCCTTGCGGTGTGTCTTAGAGGGCCCCAGAAAAAACACCTGCGCTGTGCAGGAAACCTTTAAAACTCTGTCCCTAATGTCAACATGCACCATAATAATAACCTGCCAAATGATATTATCAGTCCTTACAAGAGGGATTTCATTCTTGGTTTTTTGGGAAGCATACCAAGCCAACGTGCGTGTGTGTGTGTGTGTGTGTGTGTGTGTTTTGGCAGAAGCCAAACGCCAGCAGAGAGCTTCCTGTCGGCCGACGGGGCGGTTGATCAGCTCGGAGGGGAGCAGCCGAGGAACACCATGCAGCTCCCGGGTCTCGCCACTTCCCGACCACCGCCACACAAAACAAGCGGCCTTCTTTGAGGGGCCGGCGCTCCCGGGGGCCCGCCGCACGGTTTGAGGATCTCTGAAGCTTTACCGATCTGTTGGCAGAGGATTCACCGTGGCATTATTGCTAATGACAGCCCTGAACTCGGGAGAATGGGATGGATAAAAGGCAGAGCAGAGGGTGGCGGTGGGGTGGGGGCACGGCCACACAAAGGCAAAGCTTAACCTGACATTCCTGTGTAATTAAGACATCTCTCACATGGCACGTTTCTCTTGACCACTGGGGACTCTCTCACAGGACCAGAGGGGCTTTTCAAAGCAACCGAGGGCGGCCCTTTCACATCTGCCATCGCTAAGCCGATGCAGCGTGGCCCTGAATGCAGTTAGACTGTAACACTCCGCAGGCGTTGTTTTTAATACACTGACGTTTAAATTGTGATCCCACTTGCCCTTTGGAGGGGGACCAACTGCACCACTGACAAAGAAACCAGGACGGGACGTTCAGGGACCAGATATTTGATAAGTAAAGAAGATATGTAGGTCAATTGTTTTTTTGTTTTTTTTAGATGTGCTCCAATTTTTTCAGTAAAAATGTTATTATTATTATTTTTTGAGCATGTTTCTAATATTTGTCGCAGCAACATTGCTACAAATTAATTTGGATTGAGAATTCCTGCGCTGCTATATAATACTTCATATTATTGTAGGTTAAGCCAGGGAAGGGTCAATTTCTGAGTAAAAAACTAAAACACAAAAACAAAAGAAATAAAACACAAAGTTATAAGAAAAAAATCTATTATTCTCCAAGATGAATAATATCATGTTTTTAAGTGGATGAAGGAAGCACATAGCTTCACAAGGTTGGATCCACCCCAGACTTAGTTGTATGCCTGCAAAAGATTACCTGAACAAACTAATATATTACATTAAGAAAATCACATACCGATTTATTTTCTTTCTAAAGTAATACTTTAATCTCAGAGAATATTTTTTCTTTCTTTCAGGATTTACCATTTAATCTCAGGTAATATTACGATTTTATTCACAACTTTAATCTTGTAAATAGTTGTCACTACCTCCATCGTGACAGCTATTGGTTTATCTTCCTGCCAGCTTCAGATCTTTTGTGTTCGTTCCTCAGAAAACCGTAAATCCATCAGTCAGTCGGCGTGTGAAAATGATCCTGAGAGGACAAATTATGTGATTGTTTCATTTCGCTAAAGTCGGAGCACTTCGCCTTCTTGTGTTAACAATTAGCCAACAATAACAACTCACTTTGATGCTAACCAGGGTGGAAGCGGGGTCGCGACCCCTTAAACAGCCGCGCGCCTTCACCGCACGCCCACATCTCTTCACACAGCCGGGGATGCGATCGAGAGGTGAGAGGAAACGTGGACCGAGGCGGAGCATGCGCAGTCATGAAGGTTGTGCACGCGTTTCATTTGTGCGCGCGCGCGTCCAGATGTGTCACTATAGAACCAAACGAGCACATAACCCCATCCTCTCTACTCACACTCTTAATTGCCTTATTTTGGGGCTCCAATTAAACATCTCCTGGTCTGATAATCTCATTTATGTTCCTAAATGATCCCTCTTCTGTAATTATACATTTAATATAAAAGTATAACGTCTGAACATGCAGATCGAAGGTGACGACGATTTGAAAACGTGCATCTGTTGCCATAATCATATATTTCTGGACTCCATCTAGTGGCATAGATATGCTGTTGTGTCTATAGGAAGCTTTGGGAGGAAAAATTGAAATATATATATATATATATATATATATATATATATATATATATATATATATATATATATATATATATATATATATATATAAATGTAAATATATATATATATATATATATATATATATATATATACATACATATGTATGTATGTATGTATCTATATCTATATATAATATATAAATGAATACAATATATATTATACATCTAAATAAATACATGTTGTAGAAATAGAAAAAATATATTATACATAGATACATTATGTTCATGTATTTCTGGACTCCATAGTGGCAACGATTTGCCGTTGTTTCAATATATGTATAAATCACAAATCATTACATATATATATATATATATATATATATATATATATATATATATATATATATATATATATATATATATATTATTGTTCCCCTGCGTCCTCGAGTGAAAAGACTACTTGAGAGACTTTTTACCATTAATACATGTTTAATGGTGTTGACTTTGGCTTACTTTTAATGAATGACTTGGCTGAGCCGCTGCTCTGGAGCTTCAAAGTGAGTCTAAAACCGGAAGCTCGGCTCTCTTTTCTTTTTGGTAAATAATGAAATAAAATATAAAAGCAGTTAGTAATGAGTGTGATGCTGAAAGCAGACAACATGTATAGCCGGGCAGAAAAAAACCAACAGTTTAGTCGTCACCAGAAGCCTGACGTCACATCGCAAAGTGGGAGAGGAACACATTACAATAGGGCTGCTGTTTTTTCCACATCTGTATTGCAAAAAGTAAACAAGGCGGACAGTCATATCATCAACAACAATATGCTTGCTCCTCGGAATTTTGACCATTTCTTTCCATGTCTTTAAAAAACAAAAGAAGATGAGCAGTGACCTCGAACAGAATCATCTAAATACAGAAAAATATAGATCCGGGTCAGAAAGGGTTGTAAATACTTACTACTGCGAGTAACAGTGAGGGAAGACAGCTACGACAGGTCGCATCCCTGCCCTGGCACAGTGGACGCGTTTTAATAGGTCGGACATAGAAAAATAAACCACAACAAAGCAACACACGTATATTGTACAAAATAAAAACCTGAAAATGTCCCACTGACAGTTTGATCGGAGCGCGTGTCCCTCGCGGGAAGCGAACCCATGATGACGTGAACACCGCGGCTCAAAATGTCCTGACCGAAACAAAACGGTGTGATGGAGGCGTGAACGCAGCTGCTTAGAACTATAATATTAACAATAATAATTATAATAATAATAATAATAATAATAACACATTGGAAATGTTTCCCATGACAACATTGATATTGAGTGACTGAATGGAGATTAAAAAAAAAATGTTGCTAATGTAGATTCTAGTGTGTAAAATGTTCCAAACACACACACACACACACACACACACACACACACACACACACACACACACACACACACACACATCCCAAGAAAGAAAGTTGATGAAATATTCCAAAACAAAAGAAAAAACTCTTTAAGAATTGTACAAGTATAAAAAAGCTACAAACATTAATAAATTACATCACTGACACAGAAACACTTCACAAGGTGCTAGTAAAATAATTCCGAAAACCCTTCAGGATACTAGAACTCGAACAAGAGGCTGGTCAGAGAAACTTTAAGTGTTTTTTTTTGTCTTCTTTTTTCTTTTATATAATTTTCCCCCTCAAAGCTCCGTCTCTTGTTCAAACAGAATCACAATACAATTAGCTTTGTGTATGTAAGGCCATATGACAATAAAATGTATCATTTCTTCAGTTGTTTTCCAGGCAACACCTTTTAAATGAAACGAAAGGAAAAAAAAAAAAGGCTGAAATTAATCTCTGCGGGTTTAAAAAAAAAAAAAGTTGAAAAATCAGGATTATAATGTATATCCATATATATATATTTGTATTCATAATTAGCAAAAACTGGTAAAAATTTAGAATGAAGCCGTAAGGGAAAAGGATACAAAAAGTGGTAATTTAAAAGGGTATGTACAAGCTACATTCTATATACTGCACTGTGTGAAGACGTGAACGCAGAGAGGAGTCCGGGGTGCTGCCTGTGAAAGCAAAGGAAGAGAGAAAGTATCCCCATGTAATGCAGACCTCACATGGATGAGGCTTACCATCGGCCACAGGTCCCATCATATGTTCATGTCCCAAACATTCAGTCCTATGCGTTGTGCTTTACAGTCGTTCCTCGAAGTCTCACTTCCTATCCATGAACTCGACAGGAATAAATAAATACCGCCGCTGATAGTGCTCTGCAAACCCGAGTGTTCACGCGAAGAGATAAATGCTCGAGTTGGCACTCTTGACTAGGAGGGAAGCATTTTTATTCTTTTCACCCAACCCGTCGATCATCCAGCGTGGCGATGATAAGCTGCATCCATATCGTAGGAATAACGTGTAAAATCCCCCCACCCTGACCCCAGCGGAGCATGCAACTGAATACATGCAAGGGATACTTTCACAAATCTTGGAATGACTGCAATGTACTTCTACTTCATGTTTTAGCGACCCCTGATAAACTGACAGCTGTAGTAAAATGAGACATGTTCTCTTAAAAAATATTTATAGTAGGTTCTGTACACTTTAATATCTGAAAGTTATAAAGTATAAGTAGAGGCAAAAACCTATTTGAGTGATGTTCTTCTTAAAAATTGAAAAATGCATGATTTCTTGATGGTTTTTTTTTTTTTATGTTTGTTTTTTTTCTCCATTATTGGCTTTAATCAGTGAACAGGGGTGAGGTTGGGATGGGACCCAGCTCATGAATTCCCAGTCCGACAGCAGTCTGCTGCTGCATGCTACAGGAGGAGCTTTCCGTTTCGATGGATCTTTAAAATCTTTCCAAGTCTCTGTTTGGCCGTCGCCATGCCTTTCTTTAGCCGCTTCGCTGTGAAGAGAACAAGAAAAGAGAGTTAGTGTTCCATGCCCAATTAGTGTCTTGCTCAAGGACACTTCAACTTGCAAACTACGGGGAGATTAGGGATCGAACCGTCAACCTTGTGGTTGCAGAACGCACGCTCTCCCCATTAACGACAGCCGCCAAACCCCATTTCCCACTAAATGACCTTCCCATATAACTTAACAGCATTTTGAATTACGTTTCGAGGGATACATATTTTCTGTAGTTGCAGTTTTAAACACATGGCTTAGAAATTAAAACTAAACTAAACCAAAGAAAGACTCTGAGAGCATAATATCATAACACAGGGGTTACAATATTGCGATACATTAAAATGATAAAAATTGCATCTTAGAAAAAATATTATGAAGAACACACCGTCATCTGCGTAACATCGGATAATCACTATATGTAAGCAATCACTAAATGAACCCCGTTGCCACAAATCTTTGCATGAAAACTTTTAATTTCAAAATGAATTAGTCTTTTGAAGGTGACATCACACCACATAGCCTTGCGATACAAGTGCATTGATATTTTCTACACCTCTATTTGTAACATATTGGATTTACGGGCGTAAATGGAGATAAATCAGCGTCGACCTCACACGGGACACGATCAGCGGCCTCCTGGGTGAACATCCTGTATTTGTTTTAACCCACTCATCCACGCTCAGGATTCAAAATGTATTCACGACACGTCAAAAACAACAGTAACAGATCACATGTAATGTATATTAAAATGCATTCATAAAAGGTTTTAACCAGTCAGTCCAGTTGAGGATCAGAGGCTTTCTCAGAGTACCTTGGAAACCTTGAAAACAAGGTGCATTCATCTGAAGGGTTGTTTTCTGCATCCAATCCTTTACACATCTGCAGTTCATATAACTGTCTAACGGGATGAATATGCTTTGCATGCGTAAAAGGCAGCAGCTGCTAAGCCATACTGTTTATGACTCATTCCATTCAAGTAGTGCTTTATGTTACCAGCCTGTGATTTTAGAAGAATTCCCTGAGAAGAATGTGGTTCTATGGGGAAAATAAGGGGAATACATAAATTTCTGGAATGAGCCGCTCCATGTCATCCCAAGTAATACTTCATTATACTTTGGCGAAACAATATATTACATGTCAAAATAAGTGATGTAATGCTTTTTCAGTAATTGATCTGAACGTCAATAAAGCTCACAAAGGCATCGACCAATCATATTCCAAGCGTAAACGACAGCACAGAGGCTTCGTGGTTCAAAACCAAGACAGAAAATTGGACTGCTCCTTTCAAGCGTGACAACGGCAGCGCAGACCAGATCCACCGCTAGCACAGATCCACCGCTTTCTGCTTTTCATACCCTTCTCAATAAATAATAAATAGTTTGGATTCACATAAGGAAGCTGTCTCATGATGCGTTCACGCTAAAAGCAAAGCAAATTTTCACAACATTTTACTGGTGTGAGTCTACTCGCTCGGCTATATGTGGTTAATTAGCGTCATAGGCTTCATTCAGACTGGAAAAGGGGCGTGGCTTATCTCCTTAAAAACAGTTAACATTTCTGCTATTCACCATGGAAATAACCACTATTTCTGCTTTATACATGTTGTGAAAATTCAACAAACGCCGGAACATCAGACACCATTCGGCACGTAAATTTGCGTTGTTTTCATTCATTTGCGTCTGTGCGTTGACTTTGCATGTAATCTACTTGCGTTGTGAGCGCAGCATAATGCCGTGTTCACACCAAACGCAACCAGATCTGGTCGCGCAACCAGATTACATGCAAAGTCAATGCACAGCTGCATAAAACCTGTGTAGACGTGACAGACGCGTTTGAGGCGACACGAACAGCGAGTTTGCCGCGGGGCAAACAGAGCGTTGTGGGCGTCGCGTGAGTTGAAATTTCCCAACTCCGGCGACAAAAGCACGTGACTCATAGTTGCGTCAGCCAATAAGCGTTGAGATGTTCCGCTCGTCACCGCCGTCCTGTTGTTGTTGAATCAAACTTCTGCCGGTCCCCCGAAAGGAGCGCTGATAGCGGCTTCATTCAGCCGCTGTTGTGGGATTACGGATACTATTATGAACCCAAACACGATGGAGTTTCACGTTCTGACGTATGTGGACTTTACACAACGAGTATAAAGCAGAACTAGTGGTTATTTCCATGGTGGATGACGGAAACGGTAACTAGTTTTTCCAGTGATAAGCCCAGACGCAGTTCCTGGAGTTGGTGAAATTCACCGAGCTGTGAGCGGCGACAGATGGTGTTATGAACCCAAACAGGAGGACGTTTGATGTTCCCACGTTTTTGTGACTTTCACAACAAGTATAAAGCAGAACTAGTGTTTATTTCTTTCATAGTTGATAGCGGAAAAGATTGCTCTTTTCCTGGAGAGAAGCAACAGATCTAAGCCACGCCCTCTTTGTGGCGCCGCGATTAGTCATGCTGCGTTTGGTGTGAACACACTTTTTTTGTGGCGCGACACAACCGACGCGGTAGACCCAACGTGAAAAGTCTTGTCGCGTTTGGTGTGAACACGGCGCAACAGACAAACGTCGCTTTCTTTGCGGCTCACCTTTGGCGTCTGCTGCCACGGCGCGGTCACCCTTCGCCGCGCTGCTGCTGTTGGTGCTCGTTGTGTTGGTGCTGTTGTTGGGAGAAGACATGGACGGTCGCCTCTGGCTCAGGAAAACCCCCGGCGCCATGGGCTGCGGGCCCCCCGGCGACTTGACTGTTCCAGTGTTGAACTCGTGGTCCGTCAGGCTGCCGTCTTGGGAGTCCAGATTGTGCTCCGGCGAGCTACTGTCCTGAGAGAGTTTCGGGGGCTCCTCGACTACTATTGCCTTCTTTTTGGTGCTTTTCTTCTTCTTCTTAGTTTTCTGCTGCTCCTCCTGAGAACAGATATGTGTTTTCTTGGGCACTGCTCACAGGTACGCTCACCATCATTATCACATCATAACAGCGTCATGACGTACCTGATGCGAAAGCTTCGCTGCGGCAGCAGCCAGACCCGTTTCTACGGAGGCCACTCGGGCTCCGTCTCTCGCCGGCCGCTCCTGTCGAGGAACCGAAGGTCCCACGCGCGCTGTGATGACATCCACTTAACGGTTAAGAACATATAGATCCCTAAATCTGTAAAAGTGTCAAACTCACATTACAAAGGCAGGTTTTACCTGTCGGGCTGTACGGAGTGTCGTCACTGCTTTTCCGTTTTTTCGATCTGGATTTGAAAACGGGATTATCCTCTTCGGACTCCAACGAGGGGTAAACTAAAATCGTAAAGATGCAACCGATTACTAACGCGTCCTGATGAGAGGATGTAGGAAATGAAACATCACCGGCCAACTATTGTCACATATGTAAAGCACAGAATGTGACTCAAGTGCACACATTTCTGCTTTCCCTGCATCTAAAAAGTTTCCAGTGACAGCATGCGGGACGGCTGCGAGACAGCTGTTGAACAGCTCCCTCCTTCCCTCTGGCTGCTTACAGCCCAAATTCCATCTAAAATGTTTAATATGGGATAATTGGATAATCAAGATTAACACAAAAAAAAGAAAGAAGAAAAGAGGGCCAGTGTGTGAGGAAAGCTTCACACTTGCCCAAAGATTTAATCTCGGGAATGTTCGTGCTACGAACAACTAATTAGACTAATTAGTAGTTCAAAAAGCATGTACAATAACCATTCACAACTCTTTAATGGCCTATTAACAAGCTGGGAGGAACCATTCAGATGGGTTTGGAGGGGACTCACGAGGAAAACGTTTCAAAGAAAAAAATGAACCACTAACTGGAGCAACATTAAGGGCGGATTTGGAAAAAGAGGCATGAAAAATAAACACAAACCCTGTCATCTTCTCCTGATGGAAAGTACAAAGCCACAGTTAGAACTAAAGACCCGCGTGTTGATCCATCAGGCCAAACTGTTTTTAACAGCACCTGCTAGCAGCGGTGAGAATCGGGCGTGGCAGATCATTATTTTCTCATACGAATCAAGAGGAAGGAGTCAGCTTCTGGTGCTCACCGTAGTCGGAGTCCTTGAAGCACGCCTCAATGTGGTCCTGGTCGTCGTCGTAATCCAGGCTCTCAATGCTGCTGCTCTTCCTGGGTTTCTTCGGGAGCCGCTTGGTGGGCCGCTTGCTGTTGCCGCCGGCCTTCTTGCCGGCCTGCGCGCCGTGCGAGTTGCTCTTGGACTGGCTATTGTTCTTGGACTGGCTGTTGCTCCACGGCTGCTGCAAGCTGTCTGAAGACGACAGGTTGGCCATGGACAGCATGCCCTGAATGGCCTCCTGTGTGCTGGGAGATGCAGGTGGCTGACTGTAAGTACGTCAATAAGAAATACACAACAACACAGCCATTACACAGCAGTCGGCACGCTGGCAAGAGGTGTAGAGTGAAGAAAAAAAAGGATTTGAAGTCAGCAGTCGTGCTTATTGAGCATCATTATCACTTGAAAATTGTAGCGCAAAACTGTCAGATTTAAAAAAAATCCTCCAAGGACGTGTGATTACTTTAAGAAGCGGTTGCGGAAATATCTTCACACTCCTATTGAGTGGTTAGCTGCTGATCTGCAACAAGGACGCGTAGCGACTGTCAAACGCCGCAGTGATGAACCACGGTTGCCACGCTCCCTCTTCAAAGCCCCGCCAAACTATTTGAAAAATGAACTTCATCTCAGCAAATGTTTCGGCCTTTCTTTCACTGCTCATTTGTCGCTTTCACTGTGGTGGAAACAGACCATCAAGAGCCCGACCCAGCAGCGATTAAGCAGAAGGCAAAGGGAAGAGCCTGGAGCGGCGCCGCGTATGATAGATGACGACGGAGCAACCCAAACATTACATTTTATTACATTTCATTTAACTGACACTTCTATCCAAAGCGACTTACATTTTTGCTCTATACACCATCGACGGAGCAACAGGAAGCAATTCAGGGTTAAGTGTCTTGCTGAAGGACGCAATGACAAGGACTAGTGGAGCCAGGGCTCGAACCACCGATCCTCTGGGTGAAAGACGAGCGTGCTTTGGGGCGACTGAGCCCACACATTGACTAAACACCAACTGCCGGCAGAACCTGCGGAAATTGTTGCTTTGGTTGCGAGTTGATTTTTCAGCTCAAAAAAATGCAGCTTTTTCATCCAATTATATCGCCGTTGAGCGTTTGTTTATTTGTGCGTTATTGAATCTGCTGAGAGAGGGGGAAAAAAAGGGCCCCACGGGGGTCAATCAGAGAGTAACACTGCGCATGGGCCGCAACCGAAAGGAACCGAGTGACATCATGTGGGGGGCGTCTACCTGTTGGCGCTGTAGTCGATTCCTCCCACTTGTTTGCTCGCCTGCAGCAGGTCGAGGATCCCGGCAGCGCTGCCGCCTTTTTTCTTGGCCTTAGAGTTGCGACTCTTCGTCTCCGGCTTGGTCTCCGTGTCGATGTGCAGAGTCTCTTCATCTGAGGAGTCCGCAGTCGGCTTCTGAGACAAAGTGGAGGAGGAAGCAGAACAATGTGGACCCGAGAGACACGGACATCGGCAGCCAATGTGCCAGTTTCAAATGGGATGCTTCTAGACTGGATTGGATCTCTGTGTATTAATGTTGAATGTTTTCTCTCATAGACTGTATGCACACAAAGTGGAAGTAGTCACTAGGACGATAACCGCTTGTTTAAGGATTACAGTTTTGGTTGTTGCCAACTTGTTTTGGCGGTTTCCAAGACAGTGGCGCTAAGTACAACTAAACACTGAATAAGCCATTTTTAATAAATCAAAATGTTACAATTTTATGAAGTGAAAACACAGCACTGCGAAAGGGTTAAAGTTCTAAGACGAAAACACAGATAACTCCCAGACCGACAACAACTTGGCAGCAACCTGTCAATCACCTTGCAGCCCTGTCCTTAAGCATCTGCTTTATGGTCTATTTGATTCTACATGCTCCATAATTCACTAAGTGGGTATCATGCTGTCATGAAGAAGACTTGAACGTAGAGATTGAGCCCATAATCTCATGTTTAAAAGGTTTACTGAGAGAATAAATAAAGAGAGAAGTACAATCATTTTCTCATAGATTTCTATACAATCAGATTCGCCCCCTGCTGGCCATCAGAAAGAATGCAGGTTTAAATCACTTCTGCAGTGGCTTCACTTCTTTTCCTGCAGTTTCATTGTTTATGTGATCGTGGCCAAAATTACGCACTTGTGGGCCTCAGAGGAGAAAAATCAGCTGTGGACCCGACCGACACTAACTTTGTGGTTATTTTGTTTTACACAAATGTATTTAGAAATTTGCACCGTGTCAATTTTGACAAAAGGGGTAACAATATAGCTACCACAAGACATTGTGCCATTTGATCGACAACCGAATAACAGATCCACAATAAATCTGGGTACTCTGAGACCCCCGAGAATCTGAAGTAAACTATAAGATTGTGTTATGATTTTAAGTAACCTCTCAATAGCTAACACAATAAAATCTGGTATGCGTCTGTTTCTTTTTTTCGTCGTTCATGCCACAGGTTTTTCCTTCATCAGTGCGTGCTGACCCACAGCCGAGGGAGCTTCTCCTTCTGATTCCCTTTTTACAATAGTTTTTAAAAATGTTTTATCTGAGTTTTAAAAGGTGTTTTGTAGGATGAACATTACGTTTATTACATAAGTTCAGATGGTATGTGCTTATGAGTTGACAGAGCTGTCCTCTGTTTCTTTGTGTAGAAAGAGGAGTGGAAGTGTCATGTGGTACATACCTTGGTCACAGAGGGTTGGAACTTTGGTTTCTTGGCTGGCTGAATGTGTTCTTTGATGTCTGACAAAACTGGAAAAAAAAATGTATTCACCAATAAGAAATAGCTAAAACAAAAGCTGTTGATCAAAGTTATATCTTTTCATTATTACTCGTCAGGCTGCGTATCTTTGTGAGAAGGCAATACCTAAAGGACCAGCGTGTAGGATTTAGTGGAGTAGCAGCTGGTTGCAGGCTTTACTTGCTCCTCCCTAAATGCTACATTTGGTAGATTCAAACACAATTTAACCTAGTCCAATAATTAGACTAAAATTCCATTATTTTATTTTTTGTATCGAGTAAAAAAAAATGTATATTGCCCAATATTGCAAATCGCTAATTTTCACAAATACATGTGTGCTGTGTGAAGCTACGGTAGCTAGGAGCTGCTTATTCATGCTGCACATGGAATCATGCCGATTTAGGAGTTGCTATTTCAGTAACGACCCGTACGTCTGCGACAATCCCTCTCATCTCTCTGTTCCTATTTGTAGTGTTTGTAGTGACGCAGCTAGCTAGCTGTGTAGGAACTCTAAGATCCACCGACAAAGCTCTGATTGGTCTATTTATTTCACCAACCGAGAAAAAGAGCAACCAATGAGCGCAATAGCAGACCTATTCACATCAGTGAAAGGATTTTTTAGATACCAAAATATGCCAAAATGCTTAATGCTTCAGTAAAAAAAACAACACTAACCCTAAATAAAAAATACACTCAACTTCCCTAATTTAAAACTGGAACTATCAGATCAAATAAACAAATTAAATAATCTCGCCAATCATTTAATGCTGATTTTCAACACTTTTCTAAACTCAACGCTACGGACACATTTCAGCCACCAATAAAAAAGTGTTGAGGTTCATACCCAGCCCGAGACGCTAGTTTAAATAAACTGAAACATGACACGGAATACTCACAGGACAAATCTCTCTTGACGGTGTTCTTTTTCCGCCTGATGGGGAATTCGTCAATCTTCAGCTCCCCCTCGTCGGATACGTACTCGTACTCGTCTCTCACCGGCTTGGATTTGTCCTCTTTTAGGTTTTGTAATGATCCAAAAACACTTGAGTTGGTCTGAGGTTTCAGCGTCTTGGAGCTGAAAAGGAAAACCACAGGACAATGAGCGAGTTGATGCGAGGCTCAGCCGGGCGCTCGCCGTGAGAAGCCCTTGAATTGTCTCTAATGGCTGTGGTGCCGATCGCCACATAGTTCCATAATCACCAGAACACACCACAGGAGACGATGAACACGCTCTCCTCTCCGGAGACCGAGAGGAGGCCTCTCATACGTACCCAAGCGTCTTCTTGTGTGACATAGTGAAGCTGAATCTGTCTTTATTGCCCGACAGCGGTGTCCTGTCGAACTTGCACTCCTCCTCCATCTTCAGCAGGGAATCTGGTTTACTGTTCTGTAGAAAGAGACAGTAAAGAGGAAACAATGTCAGAGGGGCACACGACAAATGAAATCGCCACGCTCACGGATGACATCGCAGCATTTTTAGTGATGAGAATCAAAGGATCCATGTTTAAAGATTCATGCTTTTTTTAAGAGGGGCATGTACGTCCATTACATGGCAACTTCAAGACGAGTGGAAAGAAAACATCCCAAATACACATTCAGGTGTTTATTTTACTGCTTTGTCTGTTTCTTCTGTAGATTTCTCTTAGTTTCACCAAACGTTATCATTAGATAATGCCTCATTTGCATACTTAGTTGCAACAAATTATTGTCTTAGTGCTTTTAAAGTGTTTGTAATTTTACAAAACATATATTTAAAGGCCGTTTTTCCTAAATTAGTTTGTTCGCAGACTTTGAGTCCGCTTTTACATCCACCAAACTTACATTTTTATTCCTTTCTAGATTCTGAACATAGCCTCATTTATACAACAAATAATATTTTCTTAAAGTAAGTAATAAACTGGGGAGGTTTCGAGATGATATCTTTTGTTTTTTCACCTTAAGTGTCAGAAATGTAGCATTTCAAGAAAAATAAAAATGTATCATCAGTAACTTTCTATTCAACTAATTTCAAAACACACAACACAAACACTGTCCTGTAGAATAGTCAGAGGAAGTTGTTTGATTAAAGTAAAACCATTTCTGTTCATAATAAATAATAAGAAAGACTGAAATCATCATGATGTAAATCTCCCCGGATTATATTCTCTTGTGACATCTTCTGACCCAATTTAAAGTGAACCAAATTTACAGAGAGGAATGCAACGCCGCTGCCATGAAAGAAAATCACGACTGAGCCCACTGTGTAATTAACTGAAACCCAAGAATATGCATTTTTCAAACATTCACTCCTGCAACTGTTTCGACTTCCAAACTCAAGGCACGCGCTGCCGCCATGTAACCTGAAGCCGACAGTTAACGTTCATGCCGACGGTGCTTGTGCGCTCTTTGTAAAGGACAGCGACACAGGCCTTAACTGTCCTTCTGCACACGCCGCAGGGAAGCTGTGAACTCTTTTTCATGATTGGATGGCGATCACCGAGACGATGTGGCCCCTGGGGACCTGGATAAACACCTCACAGGGGTCTTTTTTTATATATAAAGATGAGGGCATATGTAAATACTTAGATGGAAGGCAGAGGATATGGATGGGGCCTAATTCCATTAGATAAACTCTGGGATTGAGGATTTTTTTCTGGAGCAGTTTTTGATGAGCTGCAGGCCTCGAATGTGCGACTTGGGGGCCGCATCGTTATTGTTGCTGATTGCTTTGAAGTGAAGTATGCAAATCACTTCTGGATGATCCGACTTTTTCTTTTTCCTTTTTTTCTGCTCAGCCGCTTCGGCTTGTAACCTTCGCAACTTGTTTGAGTCGTCTTTACCGAAGGTTTATTTGAAGGATTGTGATATTATTTACTTTGGCCTGTAACAAGCTGCCATTCCATCGACTCGGCTGAAACGATCTTACCTTATACTTCCATTTCGCTTCGGTCTTGTTTTTATTCTGCTCTCTCATGTCAAACTTCTCCATGTTGTTCTGCTTTGACATTTCCTTGTCCGATATACTCAGGACATTCTTTACAGCCTGAAAAAAGACGCGGTGATTAGCAGACAGACAGCGGCTGTGGGTGGCTTTTACTATTCTGACAATGCTTGGGTTTGACAAGCTGCAGGGGATGCAAAATTGCTCACATAAAGTGAAACATAAGGATACAAATAATCGTTCCACAAAATAAGAACAACTACATTTTCTGTTAACATTGCCGTGTGCTCACCTTTGTCTTTTTAGGCTGGTCCATTTTACTCAAGATGTCTTTAGCATGGGACTCAAGTGCAGCGAAGCTGGAGGGTTTAGGAGGCGGCGACAACTCTTTTGCTTTCTTTGCTTTCTTCTTCCCTCCTTCCTTAACCTTGGGCACCTTCGGTGGCTTGGGGGCCTTGGGCATCTTTGGGGGCTTGGGAGGCTTAGGAGGCTTGGGGGGTTTGGTAGCTTTCTTTCTGGCCTTCTCTCTGCTGGGCGAGGGGACGTGGGCCGGTGAAACGGGCTCTTCAGGCTCAGAGTGGGTGGACGGGGCCTCCTCCACCGGGACCTTAACGCTGGGCTCACTCTTAATGGCTTTTGTTGCATTCTAGAAACAAAAGCACGGCATTTTGCAAAAGTGAGCTATAGTTTTGTGATCGGCAATCAAACCCCAACTGAGACAATTGAAGTCCCACTGTATTACCACTGACATTAGATAATTGGTCAATTATTTACAAAATACATACACATGTATTAATAAATTAATAAAGCTATTATTTATTTAATTTGATTAATTAATACTTCATTTACTTCACAAAGATATCTCTTTTTTTCTTGTTTTTTTCTTTCCCTAATTTAAGTTATGGTGTTGAATTGGTGTCCAATAGCAGGCCTCATGTCAGAACGACTCCATTGCTTTTAAGTGGTGTTGTGATAACAGTCAGGAAGGTGTGAAAGAAATGCTAAATGAGCTAAATAAAGGCGAGGCTAACCTTGTTGACTTTGGGTGAGGGGTGCGTTATGTTAGCCGGCTGCAGAAGCTAATGTTAAAGGAATAATTCTGCTCTCTGGAGCACAAATGTTGTTGCAAATGACATGGATTATGTGATATTAGTGACAAATCTCACTTTAACCCCTACATGGACCAATATCAAGAAATATGTTTTACTTGACTTTGGTGCTACAACAAAAGGCGGCAGGCTCAACAGAGTCATTGGGGACCATGAATATCCAAAGTAGATGCACGCAGTTGACTCAACAGTAGTGATTGAGAGACTCTCATGTTGCACATCCTGCCAACGGTCTTGCAGTTGATCATATATTAACAAAAATGAAATCCCAATACCTCTGACAGTCTGATCTCTTTGGCAAGATCCTTGATGAGCTGTGATGGTTTCATGTTCTCTGGAAGCTCGTCTTCATGTTCCAAGAGGGCCTGTTCCGAGGAAAACAAACAAAGCTGTCATTGCTTTTCAAAGCCGCTTCGATTGACAGCTGACACACACAAACGCAACCCAACGTGTCCAAACCTGTTTTTTAGTCCAAGCCCTGAAGGCTCCATTGATGATTTTGGCACCATGGATCAGATACGGGGCTGGCTGCTTATTTGCTTTGTGTAAACCTGCAGAAAAAAAAGAGTAAACTTTATCATCGAGTTGAATGAATCTGGACTTTTGAACTTTGAAAAAGTCAAAGCCATTAAGGTATGTACACGGTCCGAGCACTCGAGAGATTTACGAGATGTTACTAAACGAGTTGCTCATGAACACAAGAACAGATGAGCTGATGAAGAGACGCCAAGTGAAGTTGTTGGTGACTGTTTGGGCAACCTGTCCTGCCAGAGCACCCACACATACAAAGTGACATGTACACGTTCTTGAGCTACACAATCAACATCTCCCTGCTCACTCACTCGCTCTAGATCACTGTGCATCAGCTCCATGTAAAATGTATTACATGGAATATTACATTTTACAGCTCCATGTAAAATGTAATATGACACAACAATAAGTGAGTTTTCCTGTGTGAAATGAAGCTTATTTAAAGGAATTCAAGGTATACTATACAATATATTGTCTACTACTACAAGGTGTACACTATGTATGTGGTTTTGTATGTTTTGTGTCAGACTTTCTATAAAGTCTAAACAACACAATAATAATGTCCCTTTGTTCAGTGTGAGTTATTGCACTGAAAGTGCAGGAACACTTAGACTTCCTGACAGCTTTCTGTATTTAATTGTCAACAGCAAGCGGGAACGTCCACCGCTGAAAAATGTTCCTAATGCTGAAGTGCCAAAAGCGGCAGTTCCTCAAACAGCCAGTTGAGTTTGGTTCAAAAAGAGAGGCAATCCTCATAGACCTCCACATTAAAATGACCACATTTAAAGCAGAAAAAAAGTTTTCAGCTAGGTACAAAAAAAACTGTGAGTTAATCTTTATATATACATAATTTACTTTGAGCAACAGGTGGGTGTAGTCACATGCTAGCTGCTATCATAGCCGTGTTCATGGTGTTGCTGCCTTTAGGAAAATTCAAATATCGGACCAATAGCATGGCTTACTGTGCGGTTCAATGTACTAACAAGAAGTCCAAGAAGTCTGTGCTCTGTTGGTGAGTGAAATCATTTAATTATATATATATTAGTACTAATAAGCAGCTACCAGTGTCTCTGCTCAACATACCTGACTTGTTAGCTTAGTGCGTTGCACTAAAAGACACTTAAAGGAGTCTGCTGTTGTATGGGAAAAGTACATTACAAACTAAGCCTGTTTTTGTATCCAAAGTAATATTTCAGTGAATATTAATTACATATGCCCCTTTCAAGTTAAGCTAGCTCAGGCTGACCCCAAACCGGGAGCCTTAAGCGTGCGCACGGTTCTCTCATTAACGCACACATGTATGCACTTACTGATCCACCACAGGCCTTTTCAACAAGATGGGGGACAATTATTTCAGTGCTTAGCACACCCACAGATCGTACCTTTCCACACCACGAACCGCAAAAAGTATAAGTATGTTTTGTCACCCAAAATCTACCAAAACAAGTTTTTATTTGAAAACTGTATGACAGTGGTGAAATAGGGTTGCAATGCTGGAATAAAATGTATTTATTGATAATCAGATACCTTTAAAAACTCAAGGTATTTGTGTGTTGCCGACTGTGACACATTCATGTCTACATTTTCGTCTTTTGAATCGGGAAATATACATTTTTAAAAAACATGTACATGTACTTGTTTTATTTAAGGTTTATGTTCTTTGTGCAGTTTCCATGTTCAACAAAAGGAACCTGACAATGACAGTACACAAGTGTATAACCCTGCACTACACCACTGCTTCAATGACAACGCTAAACGTTAGCTAGCCATATCACTAATTTTACCATAGATTACGCTGATGGAGTGGGCGTGGGGGCAATATCTAGTGTTTTAATGTTATCAATATCACCTTTAAGTTTACTTTTTGAATCGTAACCTTTGGCAAAGACTTGCCAGTCAAAATGTAAGTGAAAGTATGCAGATGTGGATTTCTACTGAATTTCAGTTTAAAAGCACCAAACACCTAAGTAGCTCCAAAAACAGGAAATGATTCATAACATCATAACCTGCTGCACTGAATGAGCTGACCTCCAAGTGAAGAACTGCATCGCACACAATAGCAATCTGGCTCTAACACGCACGCACACACACAGAGAACAGTGGAAACATAAACAGATCGGCCCGAGCCAGCTGAGGGGAGTTTAAACACAGGCTTGTAATGGAGCAAGTGATTCTAGCTGGGCCAAACCGTTTGAAGCTAATCATCTGTGAACTCAGCAATTTCACCGATTTAATGACTGAAATAATATTAAGAGCATCCAGCTCCTCATCTGCGCAGCAGACATGCAGCCATGCTTCTGACAGTGTTTGTGCTTTCTCCGCTTTCACGCATTCTTCGAGGACAGCGCGAGTTAAATGAGGGTTTACGTTTACATTAAAATACCACAAATAAAGAAAAGTATTAAAACAAGTAGATACATATTTATCCGACTGATTTAAGAGTTTACCTTTGAATCGCTCGAGGAGATGTCGTCCCACATACCAGCACGCAGTCTCAAAGTTGGGAAAGGGGTTGAGAGTTCTGACCTTTAGCCGCTTCTCGATTTCATATGCTCTGAGGAAGAATACAGTGAGATGTTTCAGCTACAAACCAACAGGTTTACGGCAACAAATTATGCAATTCACAAGGTATTTCATAAACAGATGGGTGGAACTGAACGTAGAATTCAGTGGAAACCACTGTGTAACATCCACTAAGGACAAATACGCAACATCCTCAAGCCACATTTAATCCCCCAAATTTGGACAAGGGAGGCATGGTGGATCACAGAGAATACAATTAAATAAAAAGAGCAACCAAAATACATTTAAAAAAAACAGCATAAAGGATGTGTGTGTGTGTGTATGTGTGTGTGTGTGTGTGTGTGTGTGTGTGTGTGTGTGTGTGTGTGTGTGTGTGTGTGTGTGTGTGTGTGTTTGTGTGTGTGTTAAGACAGGTGTCCAAACCTCATCTGCATCTCCACACTCAAGTTGTGGACGAAGTGTCCCGAGAACGCCAGGCAGTCCACCGGAGTCAGGATGGCATTGATCCAACCTGAGGACCGATCACATTTCAACAAGTAACATCAGGTCAATCCTAGTGACTGTAAATAATAGAGATATATTCATTAAGTATTATTTACTTTTAAGTCAAATTTAAGTAAATAAATACAATACAAATGAGACAATAAAAAGATTAGGATCCATTCTCAAACATAGAGCAGAGCACGGAAAAACATCTTCTTCCTTTTATTAAATTTTCAAAAACATTTCCCAGATGGCGTAAAACTCCAAAGGCTTTCTTCCTCACGACATATGAGCGTTTATCCCGAGCCAGACGTGTTTGAGGGTTTTCTCGCATTGGCCAAGAGAGGGGCAAACAACATAATGGAAGATTTCTTTCTCTGGAGGTTTTGATTGATCCATTGATTGATCTCGTGTCCATCACCACAAGAAGCACAACAGGAGGGCGTGGCGATCCTTAGAGATCCCACAGCCTTTAAACTGGGGGAGCTCTCTCTTTAATGTCTCTGGCTGTGTTGGACCAAAAGCTGTGACTCGACCAGCAGCACTTCTTTGTGTCGTACTTTGATTAGTCAGATATTTAATTTGCAATTAGTTGGCAATATTTCTTGCCACTGCCTTTCTGTTTCATCCATAAACAAATCTCTCACCTGATTTTCTCAATGTAAAGTATATCACTAATTTGACATAAAATGTCATGTAATGTGATGGAGAATTGTATCTATGTCTCTCACACCTTAATAGTTTCATAAATCTAAAAAGAAAAAGAAACCTGCATAATATTTCTATTTCGTTAAATATGAATAATTAATTGTGAAAATCTACGGACTAATCAAGAGAAGTAAAGTATTTTAATCTCTTTAAATCTCTTTTCCGTACGGTTTTTAATAAATTACTTTGTGTAGTAAATAAATGTCCGGAATAATGATCGTGCCTGAGCCACAGTCTAAAACCTAAATATATAAGATACCCCATTTACAGTGGTTTAAAAAAACTGAAAAGAAAGCGATTCAATCCTGAGAAATCAGCTAGTTTGTTAAGAACTAAACATTCTCTCATATCCAATGGACATATTGTAAATGTTTTCTCTGCCATATTTACACACATACCACACTATGTTTGGACTCTTCCGCTACAAATGGCGAAACCTTCCGATTAGCCGGTTATAACGGACGCGGGGGTTGCGGCGGCGGTATCGTCTTCATTACTGGGTGTTCTGACCTGATGGGATGAAGAGCGTCTGGCCTTGCTTCAGAGTGCATTTGTAACACTTGTCCACCTGGTCGGCGAAGAACATCTCGCTGTGATTAGACGATGATCTCCAGCGCTCGTACAGAGACAGGTTGGCGGAGGTGGGCTTGATGAGGAAGAAAATCTTTTCCCCCTGCAAACACAGACAGCGTCACGTTTTCTGGCATCATCATCGTCATCATTGTATGAGAAATGGAGTCTTGAAATAAAACCAGTTGTATAATCTAGGAGTGTAAGAAAATACTGATACACTTATCGGAATATGTTGTCATGCGATAATGTGTCGATTATCAAACACACTGTTGATTTTTATTTCGTACTTACACAAAATTTAAATTGTTTTATTTACCACCTGTACGTACCTCAAGCACTCTTATTTTTTAATTGATGTTATTGATAGGCAATTGTTAATTTAATAGTTCAGATTGCACAAAAGTGCATGCTATGATATTGGATGCTCCAGGCACCGCGATGGATGCAAACTCTTCTGATTGCATCAAAAAGTATTTTTTTTACTCATATTTCATGCTGTTCTTTATACTTCATAACCCCGGTATCACGATACAAATCGTATGACCAGGTCCTTGCCAACAAACAGCCTTATATGAACAAATATTTCTGATCACATCCGACCATAAGTGTGACGGACCTTCAGAACGTGGTACCAGACGGAGGCGCCGCCGCACTCAATGTGAAAGTCTGTGTAGCTGTCTTTCACACAGATGAGACAGTATTTGGTGACTTTTGGCTTCCCGAGCAGGGCGTCGTCGGGCCAGTAATTTCCCACCCATGACAACCGCCGCACAATCTGCGGACTCTCCACTATCGAGTTCATCCTGTCCCCAAAAAAGACAAGAAATCAATCAGTACTGGCGTGGGTTCCAGACTTTACGCGACAAAATCAGACTCCGGTTCAAACGCCACCACCAGAGCACCTTACCTCGCGTCAGAGAACTCCAGGTTGATGACGTTTAACACTTTCTTCCTGTTTGTGCTGTAGTAATAGTCGACAAACTCCTTGAGCTTCATCTTGCTGTCCGACTGTTTGGTGACGTCAACGACGTCCACGCCGACGTCGGGACCTGAAGACAGTGATGGAGGGACTCTGTCAAACAAGCTGGAGAAACACTAACCGCCGACAAGCTAAACACTCCTTAAACAGGAAACTGGTGAACAACATATGTCTGCAGCAGCAATGTGTTGTTGATGTGTAACAAGTGATCTCATCACTGAGCACCAGTGCACAAAGGCAATAAAGGAAAGATGCGCCCTCTATTGATAAGAAGTGGTATAGCTCAGTGTTTGTCTCGTGTTTAGGCTTTTTTTATTATTGGTTGTCAAAAATAAATGAAACTGTAACTGTGCAAAATTACAGACAAAAATACAGAATAATATATACTTTACAGTAACATAAAATATATATATATAATAAAAAAATGTGATGATGTTCCCTGTTCTATTGCTCATGCTCTTATTTTGAAAGCACCGCCCAAAATGACTTTGACCTGCTTCATAATGAAGATATTCATATGCATACTTGTAATAATAGTAGAATAGCATTAGTTGTGTATTTATAGCAGAAATACTTATACCGGAGTAGTGGTAAAGTAATATAGTAAAAGTTGTTAATACATAATACTGCAACTAATACTGTAGTACAGCAGTATTTGTAGTAGAGTAGAAGACCCTGAAGAAGACCCATTTTAGTACTAGTACAGTGCTAGCAGTACAACGGTTGCAGCAACAGTAGTTGTCGTGTAAGTGCAATAGGAGTGTACAACTCTAACACAGAAACTAGTACTACTGTGGCCTCTGCTAGTGTACAAGTAATTATTTAAATAGAAGTGGCAACAGCAGTAGTTGTAGAATAATAATCATATTAGTATTAGTAGTGTTGTTATTAGTGGCATAAGTAGTAGTTGTAGTGATAACTTTACTCAAACCACCAATTCCTCTAATATTAAGGAATAGTTCCTGTGGTAATAGGAGCAGTGATAGTAAAAGCCAGCTGTATCATAGCCAAAAATGTATCATAGCCAGAGTCTGCAAACAAACAATCTATCGTTGATTTTAAAATTCCGAACGCCGTATGAATGCCTCATCTGTGACAAAACTCTTCATTCCGGAAAAGCAACCAAATATATGCTTCAAACAGTGATATTTAAATAAAGTGTCTCATTAAGAATGTTACTAAAAAATAAACCATTTGCAAAAACCACATCCTCTGAAAAACATTTACAGCTGAGCCCCAACAGTCCCGAGGCCAAACTGCAGGCTGCTGACACCGAGCAGACCGGACAGGAGAGTTTGTAAATACATGTTGTAAAATAGAATATTTTTTTTATTATCTCAATATGTTTTTCTTTATGGATTTTTGCCATTAGAAGTGTGTTTTAAAAACTTCTAGCCATGTTGGTGCTGCTTCCCTAGAAGGTGCAGGACAGGAATACGAGGCCACAGCGAGTAGAACGACAAAACAAAAGTAGTACAAGTACACTAGCAGCAATAGTGAAAATATTAGAGCTCATTATTGCCGCAACAAAGCCAGGAGAAGCAGCTGTGCACCAGCAGCAGCAGTACTAGTAATAGTATTCACAGTAGTAGTAGTAATAGTGCAGTAGTGATAGCACTGCGGTATCAGCAGCAGTGATGTCATACCCTTGGAGCAGTGAGTAGTAGTTAGGTAGTCACGCGGTGGCCCTTACCAACATAGTTCTCCACGTCGCTGATGTAGAAGGTGGGAGCGGGCAGTGACATGCCCAGGCCGTCCTTCTTCTGCACCAGGATTGGCTCGTTGAAGCCGCCCTCCTCCAGGTAGTCCATAGTCAGCTGACCGCCGCTCAGCTTCACCACCACATCGTCAGCGCTGAAACCCACAGAGAGGGAGTGTGTTAAGAGCTTTCACCAGAGGAACCAACGCAATGGGCTGATTACAGCACCAGCAACTGAAGGCGAAACTTTAAAATGTTATTAGACAGTGCCCTCTAGTGGGGATGTCACAAACGTGAGGAATAACATTGACATGAGGCCAAACCATCAAGACCAATCATTTAATGTGGTTATAATTGGATCCATTAAAGGTGATCCTGGTTAGTTAAGTGGGACTATTTTAATCGGTATAGAGGGTTTACCACCTGATCTCACGTGATTTCAACATGTGTTAACAGTTGGGAGTAGTACTAAAACAGTGGGGGTGTCTTCATGTGTCTGCAGTGTCTTTACCTGGGAAAGGTCCTGCTGCGCAGCTCCTTTATGAACACCTGACTGCCGTTCTGAACAGCTTTGATGTCTGTGCTTTGCCCCGTGTCATGTTTGCTCCAGTTCTTTTTCTTCTTCACTGAGGAGCAAAAAGAAAGACAAATTAAACAAAAGACAAACAATTGCGTTTCAAGCACAAATCATGTGATCCTTAAAACAGTTTAATCTGTTCAGAGAGTTTTATATCTCATGGCAGGAAGTTGAGGAAGTAGGTAAGTGCTCACTTCGCCACGGCAGGTGTTTCACGTCCGTCTCCGTTGAGAGAAAAAACAACATTTCAGTCGCTACTTACGTGTGGATTTGCCGTGGGTCTTCTCGCAGTTTGGGCAGTGATATATGTCGATATCTGGGGCGTCATCTTCATCCACCTCAACACAGCTGAAACAACACGAGAAATCCTTTTTAACATTGAGGAATGTGACCTTAAAAGACCCCGTTTTTCTCTCGACTCCCCTGCAGTATAAACTAGAAGTACCGCCTCAACATGCCCCGCCAAGACGGCAAGACCGACATATTGATTTTTTAGTTATGGCCTAAGACAACATGTGCCCTTGACCTTCGACCCTTAAAATTCCAATCAGTTCATCCTTGAATGAAGGTAAATGTTTGTGCCAAATGTGAATATGGTTCACTCAAGGTGTTGACGACACGTCGCAAGAACTGCCATCCCGGTGAGGTCGCAGCGATCCCACCGAAATGTTACAAAAGATAGAAAAAAAGAGTTTCAGCTCTTTCTAAAAAAAAAAATACAACAAAGTATATTTGCAGAGAAGTGACATTATCAGAAATAAGTGGTGGCCAGGGAGAGACAACACAATGGCCTTGAGCAACTTCAAAGGAGACACGCTCATTTTTAGGTTCATACTTGTACTTGGCGTTTCTACTCAAAAATGTTTTCATGCTTTAATGCAACAAAACATTATTTTTCTCATACTGTCTGTTTGAATAGACCTGCACGTCTTCCTGAAAAGCTGAGTTTTAGCAACCTGTCTCTTTAAGAAACCTCTCCTGCTCTAATTGGTCAGCATTTCCTGCTCCTCTGCATCAGCAGACTTGAGCTTAGTTAAAGCTTAGTTTATACAAAGTAAAAATCAAGCTTCACTGTGTGTGTCAACTGAACAGAGTACAGTAGCACTTCTACCAGCGACTGAATAGTTGTGACATCACAACCTCACGTTAGTCCCGGCGGCTCGTTTAAAGGTTTCTGAATACGGGCTATGTGGACTGAACACGTTCATATTCCACAGCATTCATGGCTCTGCTTTACAATAAAAAAAAACAATAAAAAAAACGGACATGGAAATCTTACTTTCTACAGTTTGTCCAACTTTAAGTGTTCGTAATTTGTACTAAAATGAAATGAAATGAAATGAAAAATGGAATAACACAACAGTAGTTGTTTAAAAGGAGTCATGGTCCACAGCAGTGAGGCACCGGGTCCTCGTCTGCAGTACAGAGCGGGACAAAAGGGGACAGGACAGTGGAGGACAGCACGATACGCCACCCAGTAGACTTCAAAGGCCTCTTCACTGCAGACGCATTCTATATTTGAACACTGTGGTTAACGGCGACTAGGAAAGGAAGTGTTGGTTGAATTGGCGCGAGACACATGTGACAGTTGTGTTGTGCCTTTGATGTAATAATCCTCTCTACATTTGAGAGTTTATTATTGGAGAATTTGTTTTTTATTTTAGAAAAGCTTTTTTTGTGACACAAAATGTAAAAGTGTCCTTTAAAAAAAAAAAAAAAGAAAACTGTATGAGAGATATTACAAACATAGAACCGGTCCAGTCGATTGATTTAAAATCAAGTGTTAGAAATTATGACAGTGAATGCACTGCTCTGTTCCAAACAGCAGCTGTCGCAGCCTTTTTTTTTTTACACAAGCAAATTCCTCCCATTTGGAGCCGCTGCTCTCAACCTCAGATGAGCTGGGAGTTTCCCCCAGAATGCATCCTTCACACACCCCAACTTACCCTCCCTTGTGAACTACACGGCTTTTCTACAACCACCTACTTGCTTTCACGAGCGCAAATACAGGAGAGGGCGGGTCGTGTGTGGACATCGTAAAAAAGCCTGTTCCTGAACTCTCTACAATTCTCACTAAATATGAAACGTACATAAAAAACAGATGTTGAGACTCTTTCGCTGACAGCATTTTGTGGTATCAAAGAGTCCATTGAGAGTTTAGAGAGGTGTGGTCAGGTCAGTGTATCTGCTAAGGAGCAGGACAAAGTGCATGGTACTTGGTTGGGGCATGTTCTTTTTTTTCCAACTAAGTTTGAGTTTCAGTAACACTGAGAACTATATAAACATCTCGCCTTGACGACAGTAAAGCATGGCACCGCTCCAGACTAATTGTGCTGACAAGTTTCTGGTTTGAGACGAAATGCACATCATAAGATCAGGTTCCCTCCGCTTCAACTTCTCCACATTGCTGCTTCTGAGTTGGTTTCAGAATTAATTTCATCAGTGTAGGACGTATTTTAAAACCGAGGCCAGGTCTGAACCACATCGGAGCTCTTTTATCATTCTGCATTGTCCTTGAACACTTCAGAAACTGACTTCAACCTGTTACCTTCCTCTGTGGGATGCAAGAGAAATGACTTCTCCTCTGCGGAGACTGATTAAATGTCATACAATACATTGGTGCTCTCTTTTTAAGTGATAATACATAACGTATGTTTATCACTGTTATGCCACTGATGTTGGTAAAGATCTACACGTGGAGGGATTATCATACACTCTGAGGCGCTGTGCTGTCGTAGTGAAGACAGTGCACATACACTTCAGTGAAGACAGGTCGACAATGCTATTTACATTTCACACTCAGGATCAGTTATGTCACAGTTAGTAATATTCAGTGTGAATGGTTGTTTAATATATTCTGTGGAGCTTTCCAAAGTAGGAAAATATACACTAATGAAGATATGATGATGATGTCATCGTGGTTATCTCAGTTTGGGTTGTGATTCTACACATTTTGAACACCATGTTTGTGTAAAAAACCCAATTTGATTGAATGGGCATAAAACAAAACACACAAATGAGATGCGAAGTGTAGGTTTCAGTTTTTTTGGAGCTTTGTCCACACTAAAAGTCTCTCTATCTCTTTCTGTGAAAGTGTAATGCATACATGAGTATCCCTTTAACAGATTTACTGCCATATCTGCTGCTCAGTAAGTACTAAAGGTCAGGCAACATTACACACTGTGATCGTAACAAGCTGTAGGAGGTGAAATGAAATGCCATCATCAAAACACCCTAAACAGCAATACATCAAGCTACGGGGCCTTCCTGTTACTTCTCTTTCTGTGTCCCAATCCAATGAATCAAAGAAGAATCAAATACTTTCACTTTATTCTTGCTTGAAATGTTCAATTATCCATTAATGCATTGAGGAAATAATGCTCAATTTGATTCAGTGTCCTGTTTGGGTTCATAACACCATCCGTAGCTGCATATTGTGTCTGGCTTATCTCTATAAAACAGTTACCGTTTATGCCATCCACCATGGAAATAACCACTAGTTCTGCCTTAGAGTTGGACAATTTCAACTGGCACAAATTCACCCCACGTTAAAAGCCTGAATCGTGACGCCTGCTAAACAACGCTTTTTTGCAACGTATCGCATAACAATTCATACTGATAAATAATAAATGTTAAAGTCCATGTCATACCAACTACAAACCATCAATACCATGTGAACATCAGTGTCATGGGAATATCCAGTAAGTTGACAACCAGAAACAGCTGACCAGTGTGAGTTAAATGTTTGCTACATTAAAATGTATTCAGCAAAGTCATTTCCATATCCAATTTAGTGCACCAACTTTAAAAAAAAGAGGTTAAAACCATGTGTAAAAATGTTTTAACTTTTTTGTGCAATTGACGAAATGTAAGTGTGTTTTCAAGATTGCATATTTGGTATTACTTTAAAATGCACATAAAACTCACTAGAAAAACAGGACTTGTAATGATAATTGCAGATGCGACACTTCGTGAATACGAAGATGAAAAATATGACAAATTTGTATGAGTACAAATCTGTTAGAACTGTGAGGAAAAGCATATAACTCAGATAAAGGCAGTAAAAAAATCTCATGTATATATAAATGTCTGTTGAATTTTAAACACATTCAACCTCTTATATGAAAAGAAACTGGGAGAAGGAGGGAGGAATAACTTTATCTGAGGAAGGGTGGACAGTAGTATGTAAAGTTCAATTGAAGTGTACCAGATTGCAGACATGGAGAGAGTTTGGATAAGGACATGTGGTCAAGTATTTTATTACACCCTCTAAGAAACGCCACGTTCATAGTAACCCTCCTGTTTGCTGGAGACGATGAGGAAATCAAAATGCAAACCATTATAATATTGTCTGGGATTGCCCTGCTATCACAGACTATTAGAGAGGGATACACACCGCCGCCGCACAGAAAGTGAAATACCTCTAGAAAGTAAGACTGGGATAATTACCTAGAACATTGTCAAAAAGAGACAAACATTTAATGAATGTACTTGGTCGGCAAAAATACTCTCACCAGGAAATCACACTCTGAATACATGAATGGACATTAAAATGGGTATTTACAACATGGAGAAGATAACAGCATCTGTCAACCACAAACTGGAACATTTTTTTCCATATTGGGAAAAATGGGTTACATATGTAACACCCCATTGACCTGATGTTATTTTCATAAATCAATGAATCTACAAGAGAGAATAGATCACTCTCTAGTTAAACATTGTTTTTATTGTTGTTCTTCATTGCATTCTGTTTCTTTTTTGTTGTTTATTCTATGTTTTTCACTCCTTGTTCTTTATGTGTATAATTAAAATGAGCATCATCTAAAAAAATTCTCATGTGGTCTGAAAAACATCTGTAAATGTCAAATTAATGCCTACTACCAATAAAACAAACACACATAAAAAAAAACCTAATTGAAAAAAATGTCATTGACACAAACACTGCTTCTGGGGTTCAAATGTAATCATTACCCAAAAAAGGATTTCGAGTGAAAACAAACTGAAGCTCTCAGGAAAATGAGACTCAAGTGCAAACACTAATGCCGCGTTCACACCAAAAGAGTTGTGAAATGATTACATGTAAAGTCAATGCGCGGACACGAATTGTTGCGAAAAAGCTAATTTTTCCCGGGCAGCAGCCAGACACAGTTCCTGGAGGAGTTGGTCAAATTCACCGAACTGTGTGCGGCTACGGATAATGTTACGAAGCCAATCACAAGAGCGTTTGATGTTTCAATGTTTGTGGTATTTCCATAACAGGTATAACGCAGAAATATTGAATTTTCTATGGTCGATAGCGAAAATGAAAACTGTTTTACAGGAACATGACTGGGTCAGTTTAGGTTAGCTAGTGAGGCTATGTGCTGGTAACTTAGGGTAATGTGGCTCAAGCCGTGCCCACTTTCTGCCGTGAATGGTTGCAAAAAAGGAAATTTATTACATAAAGTCGAGCGAGGAAAATCAAGCCAGTAAAGTCGTTGCAAAAATGCTCAACTGTTTTGCTGGGAACGCACCTTTAGATCAACTTTGAAGGCTACATGTAGTAATCCCTTTAGCTCAGTTTAACCATAACCACATTTCTGCATTTGAATGTTGGGTGTAAATTGATATACAGTAGTCATGTTCGACTGTATTTCAAAGTGAATGGTGTCATAAAAAGAAGTTCTGTTTAAAACAAGTCGTCTCTTTAGAGAGAAGTCAAATAGTAGTGCGAGCTAATCGCTAGTTGTTTAGTTAGCTACAAAAAGTCTGTAAAATGCTGTAATTTAAGGCACACCAAGTAATGCCAGCTATTATGCACACACACACACACACACACACACACACACACACTCACACACACAACACAAATAACATGAAACAAGCTATATCGTCAGATAAATGAAGTTGACACTAAGTTGTCAAAACCAAAAATTCATTATACCCCTTTTCCCACTAAAATGAATGTGTATATACAGATGTTAGTGGGGTTAGTGGTTTTTAGTTTTTTATGAACATTATCAGGACAGCCAATATGTACAATACATAGCTGACCCTGTGATGTCCCATAAGGAAAGGACAGCGCGTCACATCATCCGGATCATTTCTGTTAAAGCTTATTACTTGGAGTTGAAGGAATGACTGTACTAAGGATCAGAAGATATAGTTATCAACAGCAGCTCCAATGGAAATCTGTTAACAGCATTTCCCCTTTTTTCTGGAAAGACTTATTATACATCAATGCCGACGACGCAACCAGTGATATTCCATTTACCTCCATTGTATTGCTGTGGCAGGAGAAATCTAGCCCGTGTTCAAATATATCCAGATATCTCAAAATAAAACTAAGTAGCCTGACACCACTAAGCTGTAACCATTAATACTACACACTATCAATACAGTAGCTGAAAAACTGCCAGAACCCAAACACTGCGATGTCAGTGTGGTACAAGCCAAGAGATATTCCACTGACAGTCAGGCTTTGTCGACTTCCAGTCAAGTCAAGACAGATTCATCAGTACTTTTAAAAAACGGGAACAGATATAAAAGGAACATATTGTAGTTGCCTTATATGGACTATGTGTGTATTTCCATTGTGTATTTCCAGATATTATCTATCTATCAACCTCCAAAATAGTCTACACAGGTGAGTCACAGAGCTGCAGTGATGAGTGCAAGCTACTGTGTTTCCATTATGACTGATGCTGATGCAATTACAGTCTTTTTCTGTGCTTTTTAACATAGATTGTATATGTGTCTACCAAGGATAATGTAGCTTTTCGGGGATACAATACCTTCACATATTCAAAGTACTATATTTGTTATCATAGATCAATTTGGAAGAAAAATTGTTTAACTTTTTTTTTAATATGTTAATTGGGGAGATGTTTTTACAGGTGCTAAATTCCAAAGGAAGAGCAGCTAACGGTGCTAAACGTGCAAACTACAGCAACGGTGCTGACCGAGCTAACAGTGCTAACCTGAGAGGGGAAATGGAGGACGGGTGCTACGTTTTTGCAACAATGCTGTGAGTTCTGCGTCGGCGTATTACGTGCAGAGCTTCAGCGATTAGCTAGCCGGTGGGGCCATGGGACTCTCGTCTTGACCGGGCTAAGCATATGAAGCACAAGGAACTCATTTTTGCAGCAGTTTTGTAGCTCCTGTTTGCAACGTAGCAGTTAATATTGGTTTGAATTTTCCGTCCTACTTTCCAGTTTCTCCCTTCATTCACCGTTTCCTGATCAGCAGTTCTGTTCTGTGCTTTGAGCTTACAATTACCGTGAAGTCTTAATGTCCTGCCATTGGCCACTCAGCACTTCCTGTGGTTCCCTTCCAGTGAACTACCAGAAGGCTTTTATTTTGAAGCAGCAGAGGGAAGCGTTGACTTATTGTATGCTTGGCAGCTCACTACTCTTTGACAATTAATTCTCAACTGAAAATACTACATCTGTCTCCTGTGCACTGTTAAACTGCGGTTACAGTAAGTGAAATTAAGCTAAGTAGCAATAACCAATATTCTATAATAACACTATCTGTGTTAAAAAGGTTGCTCATAGTAACAAACCCACAAAGAATAAGCAGTTTTAGCTCATTATTTTTGTTTTTACGGTACATTTACCATTGCTCTGTCCCACACAGTGACTAAGAAGACATCCCAATGGGGCTCCTGGAGACCAAAACACAGATAAAAGAAATGTGAATATTGAAAATCCATTTGTCTGGTGGCCAGAAGCACATCAGTGGGATGATAATCTTTCTCTACTGGAGGTGTAAGTGGGCCACTACATGCTAACCTCTGCAACTTTATACGATGAAAATATAGTCGAAGTGCCACTAACTTCTATAACTCAATGCAACCTCTTAAAGAGCATTTACTATATATGTCTTGGGTGGAGCTGCCCATGATCCCTGGGTTTATTATGTTAACAGAGTGGAGTGTATCTTTTAGCACATGCTATTTGAATGTGATCCTTCATGTTGTTTTGAATTCTCAGAAAGTATAGGTATAACTTTGAGAATATCCAGGTTCCACACAACATGATTGGTGGATGCCTTTGATTGCGGTGGGAAAAGTCCGAAAAATCAACCTTGTTCAGGGAAAGATATGCTTTTTGGTCCCATAATATTAGTGCAAAGTACATTGTACAAAACATTGATGTGAGAGTTAATCTCTTAAAAGGAAAAAAGGAAGAAAAAAAAAATGTCCTTGGTGTGTTGTGCCTTAAAGTTATGTTTTACACAGTAAATAACAACATTATCGCCCCATTGGAGTCATGTTTCCAGCCAATACTTAAATGTGCAAAAAGGTGACCTCTGCAAATACTGAGGCTAATACGAAGATTGACATTTGAGTTAACTATAGATCAGCAAATGTTTATAAATTTACATTAACACTGAAATAAAAAAAGCATTTTACTGTTCTGTTATTGAAGAATTGTGACAAATATATACTTATCGGGACATTTTACTGTACACAAGAGATGTAACTATGTTTCTTGTCATCTGATCATTTCCAGAACACATCGACTGTCAAGTCTGTGCGCTCCAGGATCGGATCTTGCTGGCATTGGGATCACATTGGGAGCCAGACCACATACTAAGGTGGCCTGGGCCTGGCTCTCATTGAGTTCTGATCTCAGTGGGGTGAGGAAAGCATGTGGATACAATGAGAACAATTTATCAAACGTAGGTCTCCATCACCTTCCCCCCTCCACCCCCTCACGGGAGTTCCTCTCCAGAAGAGAGCAAAGGGAATAGGGTAGGAAAACCGGGGCTGGAGCACAGCTGAGACCCGCAGTCACCGGGGAGACTTTTATAGTGAAGTGCAAATTGGAAAATGTGTTCATCACCTAATTAGCAGAGCTTTGCTAGCAGCTATACCTGCTGTCTGAAGTTTGAGTCCTGGCAAGTAACATTCAGGAAAACTCCTCAACGTAACTGAGTGGTGTAGGGGGTGGGGGTATTGTGAACAGCTAATTTAAAAATACATAGCAAAACTTTGTTTGCAGCTATTCCTCAATGAAATGAGTCTACTAATACCGCAGGGCATCAGCAAAAATCATCAGAAATAAAAGGGACCTTTATTGTGAAAAATTTAGAGGCAATTAAAAGTGTTCATTCATGGTTTTTAAAGCTGTTCCTTTGACCATGATCACTATCCGACCAGGCAGGTCGCTTTGAAGCGTCAACAGGACACACCCACACGCGGACACGTGCTGCATCCCGGAAAACGAGTGCAACCCCGGCCTCATCGTGGACTGTAGAAATGTGCAGTAAAAACAAGTCTTTGCAATTTTAGGAGCCGTTAA
Organism: Clinocottus analis; assembly: GCF_023055335.1. Lineage (NCBI taxonomy): Eukaryota > Metazoa > Chordata > Actinopteri > Perciformes > Cottidae > Clinocottus > Clinocottus analis. Next base: position 5,563,887 of record NW_027176042.1, on the reverse strand, counting down.
GAGTTTGAACTATTTCCTGATCAACAACAGATGGGTAAAAAAGAAGCTCTCCTGAACACAGCCGTGACTTAAACATGGTAGAAACCAAGGCGACTCCTAAATGATAGCTTAGCAGTTGTGGGAAAGTGTCTTTTTCATTATCCAGTTTTGATGGATCTGCCTGCTCACCTTAACCTTATATATTATGTCTTGTCATATTTCAACACCATACAGGTACCCACTCAATATTTTAACGAACTTGACTATGTTACTACCAGTTATGACCTCTTTCTGCCACCGTGCTGTATCTCCATTACATCCTCTAATCTCATCATGAAGGGAAATAGATTGTTTTTCTTTCTACACAGCTATTATAGATAGTTTTTAAAAACTATGACCATTTGTAATTTGAATTAAATTACTTAGTTTATTCATTATTTTTAACCGCGTATCGCCAAACTATCTCACCGAAAACCATTTACGGACATATTCACACCGACGGAGAAATAACCGAACAATGAACTGAATTAAATATGAATTCATTCATCAATTAACCTAGGCTGCATGTGTTTGGTCTGCGGAAGGAAGCCAGAAAACACGGAGGGGACCCCACGCTGACCCGTGGAGAACATGCAAACTCCACACAGCGGCCAGCCCCGGAAAAAAGATCTAACCCCTGGGGACTCCTTCTTTCTGTAAGCCACAGTGCTGGCCACCACTGCAGCCCGACGGGACTAATCATTTAACCCTTAATAGAGGTCACGCTCAGGATCCTGTAGACGGGATTGGAGAAGAAGCGAGAGAAGAAAAGTGAAACATCTATCGTAATAGACTTTTTTGAACAAAACGTTTTGGCAACGTATCGGGACAGAAGCTTCTACTCGACCTGATAGAAAGCCTGACTGCATATTGTAGATGTACAGTAAGCAGTATTAAGCAGATGTGGGAACAATCACAGTCTCAATTTAAAGATGGGGGGTTTCGTAATTATACTGGTATGTCTGTTTATGCTGACGCGTGACTGGAGGTCATTCATTTATCACATTACATGCTGTAACGTGATAAAGCGACCTGCACGACCCCAGCAGCTCGGAGCATCAAAGGGTTAACGTTCAGGCGCGTAAATACTGTTCATGTCTCTGAAGGACTCGTTCACCGAACGCGAAGAGAAAAAAAAAACACGATTAACAAAACGACCCCTCCTCCCCACACAAATAAAAAAAAAGACAAGCAGAGTGCAGCCGAACAGCGTGAAACATGACAAACACAAAGACCGAGAGCACGGACTGACTTGTGCAGTAACACAACCGCGATGACGGAAGGGAAACGTTACGCAGCGCGGAGAGAACACGGTCTCGGCCGAGATCATTGCAGCTTATGTGCGGCGGGGAAAGTGACGATGCGTCCCCCTGTTTAAATCGCAGTGAAACAGAAAATAGCAACACGCTAAAGCTTAAAGTGCAGACAAAGCATACCAAAATATTAATATTAGTGTTGTCCCCCTGCCGCCCGCTGAAGCTTAAAGGGCATCCAGTACGGGCTATTGTCAGCCATAGCTGCCGCCTGGAACGAAGGCTGGGACGGGGGGCTGAGCTCTAACTCGGGTCGTGATTTCCAGCCACGCTCTGTTAAATAAAATGTTTTAAAAAAAATTAAAAAATCAATCGGCGAAAGCTCTGAATGTGATATTTTACAGACAATATGGAGGAAATGTCGACACTATACGCGGTTATGAGGGTATAAAACGGGAGACAAAACGAGCGGCGAGTCCGCCGAGGCTTCCCCTGCTGCCTCTGCCGCCCGCCCGCTGCAGCGCGAGAGGATTAGTTCGCGGCTATGCGGGGACGTTAAATACCCGCTAAGTGCAGTTAATAGACGAAGCCCGCACCGACATCCCTCGATAAACCAGCGGAACTTTTTAAAAAGAGGAATACGTTTTGTATTATTCGCGAAAAAATGTCACAACCCCGCTCGGCTATGTTTTAACTCCGCCTTCTTCTTCTTCTTCTTCTCCGAGCGGCCTCTCTTCAGATGTAGACGGGCGACCGAGAGCCACAAAGCTGTCAAACGCGCCGAGACCTCGCCATTTTTGTTTGTTTAAAACAAATGCAAACCGCCACACACACACAAAATCCGCCGCCGCCACAGCGACCCGGTCTTACCTGCCGTGGAACCAGTCCTTGCATTGATCGCACTCGATCATAAACTGGGTCACGTCGTAAGGTAATCTGCAGATGCAATATACTGGTACAGTCGCCATGTTCAGTTCACAACTACGTCGGGATGGACTGGGGGGGCTGCAGGAGGAACAGCGTCCTGCAAACAATATGATCCAATATGATCTTCCCCAAGAAAAAAAAAAGCCAGGGGCAGACCCGCCGGACACATGAAGCCTAGGCGCACATCTCCATCACACCACGGCCGTGTGGTGGGAACGATGGAGGCTCGTCGTATTAGCAGGCTTTCCTGAAATGCATTATTATTATTATTACTATGTGCATGCCCCCTGGTGACTGCTCAGCACCGAGGCGGTCACGTTAAGAAGCAAGCAGAAAGATGTAGCCTCGATGTCGCGGCGAGATAAATAAATAATAAAAACAGAAATGAGAAAGTTACGTCAGGGAGCAGGTTTAAATGATCAAATCAGATGAATGAATGTCCGGATACATCAACACTGCGGATTGTTTTTTTTTAATTATTTTTAGCGGGTTTTATTTCCTCACAGCAGCATCCTTCCAACAAACACAGACAAAATAAAAATCATTTTATTATAATGAATAGACATGAAAAAAAATATTACATTCGGCTGTTAGCTAATAGTAGATTATTTTACCATATATATATAATCCAATGAAATAACGATATTTAAAAAGTGTAATAATAATTTTATTAATACCATACTATTATAATGTGCGTATGTGTATATATAGACATATATATATATATATATATATATATATATATATATATATATATATATATATATATATATATATATATATATATATAAAATGATAATATAGATAATATATAGTTATACATATGTATTATAGACAATTGTATGGGTGTAAAACATGTCTCATTCATTCTTATTTGAATGTTTAATTTTCTATTCAAATGTACTTATTCCGTCTTTACGCTGCTGTAATGCTTGAATCACAATAAAGGCTTATTTTATTGAGTCTTAAATAAATGCATTATTTAATTAAGAAACTTTCATTTTGTTGCCATTTTTGGCAAATATCATGTCATAATAAAATGTAAGATGTAATTTTTTGTGTGACTTTTTTGGGGGGTGAGATTGTAGGAAACGGGTCACGGATCAGTACCGTTTGGACATTTAAGTGTTATCAATTACTGTTAATTACTGTTAACAATTAATGTTTTTTATGGCTGAGTATGAGGTTGGTTTTACGCCTACAAGGATATATATTAGATTAGATTAGATTCAACTTTATTGTCATTACACATGTACAAGTACAGAGCAACGAAATGCAGTTTAGCATCCAACCAGAAGTGCAATAGTAGTAAGTGTCAATATGTACAGAGAATAAGTTAGTGTTCCAAGTGAAACTGAAATATATATATGTATGTTTTATACATCAAAATTAATAAATGACATGCTTAATTTAAGTAATGTGCTAGTCTCAAATATCTTTGGTTGGAGGGAGAAGTCCTTTAGTCGGGGTGTTAGAAAATAACAATACAGTATTGCAATATGTTTTGTGATACTGCATTGTTTCTTAATAAACACTATGAATTCTAATTCATGATATCTTAAAAAAGATATACATATACAGTTTGTGTACATATACTCACCGGCCACTTTATTAGGTACATCTTGCTACTACCGGATTGGACAGGGCATTTTCGTCCACACAACTGCCGCACACTGTATATTTTCCCTTTGGACCATTTTCTATAAATCTTAGAGATGATTGTGCATGAAAATCTCAGGTCAGCAGTTTTGAAATACTCAGACCAGCCTGTCTGGCACCAACAACCATGTCACATTCAAAGTCACTTAAATTCCCTTTCTTTCCTATTCTGATGTTGTTTAAACTTCAGCAAGTTGTCTAGATGTCTAAATGCACCAAGTTGCTGCCATGCCATTGGCTAATTAACTATCTGTGTTCATAAGCAATTGAACAGGTCTGCCTAATAAAGGGTCCAGTAATATAATATATACAATTTGTTTACCTCAAGAATCTTTCAAGTTTCATTGAGTTTTCTCAAAATAAGATTCTAAAACATAATATTTAGCCTCACACCTGTATCATAATACACATCACTATATTAAATGAAATCCTACTAGTCTCTGAATGTCTTTGTTAGAGAAGTGACCCCGCAGCAGGAAAGCGACATGTCCGTATGTGGAGAGACTGTTCTCATATGTGCTGCTGCAGGTCAAAGGGCACCATCACTTTAGGGTTTTGAAAATACTCAAATGTGGTTGAAAGCTCTGAAAAAGAAAGTCGGGATTGTTTCATATATTGTTTTTGGGAGTAATTATCATCTTCTGTCAGAACTGGCTCAGATCAGAGGATCAGTTTTCTACAAGGAAAAAATAAAACCCTTACAAGCCATCATTTTGTAATTTGGCCCGTTTTGCATTTGGAGCATATTTGCTCACTCTTAAAAAATGAATGCAACGCTTTAAATATGCAGTCAAGTCAGCGAGCGAGCGGTGGTGAAATATTAATGCCTCCATGTGTTACAGTGTGATGAAGTATAAATAAACAAACAAGAAACAACTTGTACTAAAAGAATAGAGTTTTATTAAGCATTGTAGCTCCAAAACACACAATCCATCTATCGGTCTTCAGTCGGACCCGACAGCAGTTCAGTTTATTCATGTTAGGGAGAAACTGATCGACTCACATAGAAGATAACCCATTTAAAATCTGATGGGGGGCATTTCTCTGATCACTAAGGAAAGATGCAATGCTTGAATAGGAAATCAAAATGCTAAACAATGATTTTGGTGCAGGAGTATAAGTGTGAAAACTCAAGTCGATTACTGGTTTGACGGCTAAGTTCTTAATCCGAAACTTGAACGTGATGCTTTCAGCCCAAAAAAAAAAGGTGATCATCAAAAGATATTTACGCAATTGTTTTTTGATATTTGACTAATACAGAAAACGGCAACAGAAAATAACATCGTGTGAACACGCTACTATAAAGTGGGTAGATACATAACTTGAAGGTCAGAACTAAATCAAACATTTTTTTGTGTGTGTTCGTTTTAACCGTATACATCGGCAATGTCAGCCACCCGTTAGTTAGCGAATGGAGATACGGTGCTATGTGAAGATAGAAGAAAAAGGGACAACATGCATAATAACTACACACCTCTGGCACTGAGAACCATGCAAAATGGGGGTTTGTGATACTCAAAGGAACCAAGTTAAAGGTCAGAGTTTTTTTTTTTAGTCCGATTTCTTTGGAGTCTTGAAATGTTGCCCACAATTAAATGACTCAAATCACTAGGAGCTCATCCGAGCTACTGAGCCGAGTTGTTCTGATTGGAGCTGAACACAACACAAAACTGATCACGAATACTACGGTGACGTGGTGCAGCATCAACTGAGAAGAACTCAAATATTGCTAAATGAACACTTCTTTAATATTCTAGTGATAAGGAAAAGTATCATTCTCACATACATGTAAAAATATCAGTGATGGAGTGAATTACTCCTTAAACTAGCAGTGTGTCGTGTATCTTGCGTGTTTTACTGAGAATTGTATCTTATTTATCTGAATGGAAAAAGTTACTTTGACTGTAGGCTTTCAAAATATCCAGATATCTGAACCCTGTACCACCTCTCATCATTCACCCTCTCTAGAAAAATAGGCTTATTCTTCTGTTTTGAAGACGGCGGCCTCTAAACCTTCCTCTGTGCGGCGGCCGCCGTCTACATTTAGTGCATTTAAGTGAAGATTAGAATTGCTCGTCTTGTAGTTGCTGCTAAAGGCACTTTCAGGTTGGATGAGCGCCCCGCGTTCCTCTTCCTCTCCGTTCAGCCGGTCTGGCTGGTCGTTGTCGTCGTCCTCCTCCTCCATGCCGTTCTCCGAGGTCGAGCCGTCGTGCGGAGCCAGGGAGGATTTCCTCTCCTCTGGCTTCTTTGTCTCCTTCGTAGCATCGTAGTCGGCCTTCGGGGCCGGCTTATGGGCAGGCTTACTCTGTGCGACAAAGAAGAAGAAAAGAAATGGATTTTAAACCGATGCCAAAGACGGTCGCAACTGCGAGGGTTCTTTCTTTAAATAATTTGCATTCTGGAGAAAATCCAGATGTGTGATGAAAGTCCTGGTGACAAACAAGAAGTTACTGAGTTGTACATGAAAGGGTGTGAAATGGAACAACAGCCGGCTGAGGGGCCGTTTAGTTCCCACGCGTCTGATGATGAACTCTCTTTAACAATGGTTATGGATCCTGTCGTTGCTTGTTGCTAAACAGTGAAAAGGGCAACAGCTGTATTTGGATCTTTGTAAAGACATGCAATCTATGTTGAACCACAACCACAACCATTATGATCATCTCACATTCCTAAAAAAATGATACTTTCCCACCATTTTCACAGTTTTTGAATTTATATTTCACCTATCTTTAAAAAAAAAATCCATTCAATTTAAAAGGGCTCAATACGGAATTCAGAGCATTCTGTCTCACACGCTGTTAGACCCATCGGGTGAATATGTCTGCGACTGTATGCACAAGGACGTCTTGTGGTTGCAGCGATCCAAACATTTTTATTGACGAGTTTATACCATCATTGACTGCTGACTCCTCACTCCTCTAACCGGCTGTAAGTGATCAACATCTGCTTCAGTAGCGAAAAATATTTCCTGCAATCGACAAGGCTAAAAACTATGAGGCAACCTCCGGGATCTGAAAAGTGAAGCCAATTCAGAAGTGCTTTAAACCTGCATTCTCTCTACTGAGCAGCAGGGGTGACTCCTCTGGTTGTATTGAAGTAGAGAAAATTACTCTACTTCTCTCTTGACTTATTACCTCAGTAAACATCAGTTTATGGTCTCAATCTCTAGTTTCAAGTTTACTTCAATACAGCATGATGCTCATTTAGTAAACTACGCTCCATTTAGAATCAAATAGACAATAAAGCAGAGTATGCTTTAGGGCTTTCTCGTGATTGACAGGTCGTTACTGCGGTGCTACCCAGTCTGATAGTCGTCTGTGTTTTCGTTTTACAACTTGAACCCTTTTGCAGTGCGTTTTCACTTCGTGAACGTCATTTGTAATATTTTGGTCGCCTAAAAATGTTGTGTTCAGTGTTGCGTTGTGCTTAGCTCCGGCATCCTATGTCAACAAGATGGTGATGGCCAAATTGACAAACTTGAAGCTTCAAATTCTTAGTCCACAAATTAACGGGCGGAGTTTGAAAAATTTCAAAATGAAAGCCAAGACATCCACAAAAGGGAAACGGACAATCCCAATGTGTGCGACTAATCCCTCACTCACCAGATAAGCCAGCTGACTCCTGAACACTCGCGTGTGGTACTTTCCTCCCCGACCAAATGTCCGGATGACGGGTGTGGAGATCACCCCTCTAGGGCGACTGCAAGAGACAGAAACGGGTCCACACGGTTTACAAATAAATATACATGAAGTACGTCTCGCCTTCTTTTTTTCGGAGCTTACCCTCTGTTGGGTCCACCGACAGACACCACCTGCACGGGGAAGCCTCCTCTTCCTCGGGGGCGTCGAGTTCCAGCCCATTGGCCCACCACAGTGCCGGCTATCTCCAGCTTCCCACCCTGTGATGAGATGCCAGTACTGTGCTCACCAGGCACCACTCTGCCTCTCCCTGGAGGGGGCATCATAGGGGGCGGAGGGTAGAAGGAGCTTGCGAGGGGGTAGAAAGGCATCCCGTGAGGTGGAGATGGGGGGAACGGAGGAGGCCGAGTGAAGTTGAGACCTTCCAGGATACTCTGACGCATCTTCTCCACCTTGGCGGCCAGCTCCGCCTGACAGGAAACAGACCAACACTTAGTAACCATCTCTACGATCAACATTCAGAGGACTTCTGATCCCCCATAAATTACGGCCATTAACGGAAGAGAATTCATTATTGTTGGGCAAAGTTTTCTTGCTTACCCAAAATACAACCCACTAGTGTCCACACCAAAAACAAGTTTGAAAAACCCTTTCTTCCACGTGGTAAAACACTTGGCTGGTGAAGTAGTTTGTTTGACTCACGTTGTTAAATGTTATCAAGGCTCTAAATGAGGCATGATTAACGAAGTGTCGTCCCAAGTCGCTAGCGGCTAGCTGTCTTCTCTGCAGTCACGCAGGTCGCCTCAGTTCCACCGACAATCCACCTCTTTGCCCAATTCTTTTATTCAAGAGAGTGAAGCGCTCCTAATTCAAGTTTGCTGGAACTTTAACCCTTAGAGAGCCGCACTAGTCTTACTTAACTTGAAACAGAGGATATTAAGGGCAACATAGTAGCTCAACAGTAGATGTCACTTCGAAGTGGTGTACCTCATCTGAAAGCTGGGAACCCTAATTTAACATGCAGCTCAAAACTGTGTCAAGTTATTCTCATCATGAAACCAGAAAAACAAACTGTTACAGTGTAAAAGGGCTTAGATTATTATCATCGTAGTATAAGATGCAATCTCTATGTTCACTTATGTCTCATGTTGTTGGAGCAATTTTTGGGATTTTGGTTCTGTAAATTGCCGGTCAATCAATCATTCAAAAATATAAATATATAAATCAATCAATCAATCAATCTATCTATAGATATCTATCTATCTATCTATAGATATCTATATCTATATAGATATATATGAAAGCCATACATCCTCTGAATGGTCTAGTTTGTGGTCGTAATGTTTCATGAGGCTGCGATTGTCTGAGAGGCCACAAATATAGGATTAATTTAAAACATCGCCTCACTACAAAGAAATGGCTACTTTGACTTCATCACACCTGAATACAATTGAGCTCATTGGATCCAGAAGAGTCTCAGCTTTCCAGTCAAAGCCAATTCATGTTCAATTCCAAGACTGTTTAGGGAGCCCAACAAGCAGAAATATTCAAATACACAATTTTTAGATAAAGGCGAAAATAACATTTCTATTGCATAAAAAAAAAAAGCTTGGTTTTTGCAAATGTCTCATGATTACCATAAAGTGGGCATGTCAATAAAGGGGAGACTTGTGTGTACTATAAAACCCATTTTCCTTGACATATGTTGAAGAGAGACATCAAGGGATGCTGTCAGAAAATGGCCACGTCTGTGGTCCCTCCCCAAAAGGTAGCCTAACTTTGTAGCGTTACCCCGTCTCCTTCTCGACAAGCTAGCAGGACGTGTAGGTACCGATGGATTCATCTGGTCGCCTAGTTTCATATGATGCTCATATTTTCAGTCTGCTACAGCCGCTACGAGTTGTGCTGGCCGGGATCACCGGCAATGCCGCGGCTCTCAGAGGGTTAACAGGCTGCTGCGTGTTTCACTGCCAGAGAGGACCTGATGTTCCAGAACAATAATAGTTGTTTGATCAAATCATTATGGAAGTAAGCCATTATTTATCTTGCGATACTGGTGTAAATATGAATCATGAGCTCGCCGATGACAGAGTGTATACAAAATATTGTCCGTCCGGTGCTTCTCACCCAAGCGCACTGTGTGTGTCATTGAGGCATAACAAACGTGTTGAACACTGGCTGTTTGAATATGATCCTGCATTATTCAACATCGGCTGGCAGTCTTCTGCCTCGCCTTGCTGCCGTCACATTTAGACTCTCCTGGGAAGATGAAGCGAACATACGAGTTGTCTTCTTGTTTAATCCAGCAAACAAAGTATGAAAACGTAGCTGCCGCGGTCTCTCCTCCCAGAGGGGGGGGGAGACAAAGGACATGCAGATTATAAAATAACAGTGATATGCTTGTCCAGCTGTTAGTGCTAGTGCCTCCTATTTGTTTGGAGTATGTGGCTAGGTATTACATATTTCAAATTGGAAACAAAAGAATTGGAACAACAGTTTTCCAACCGAACATCACTTAGATTCGGTTTTGTCTTTAAAAAGTGTAAATGAAACCATTACAGGTCCCACCCTTAAGCAACTATCTGAACTTTCTTTTTGAAAATATATATTATATTTTGTTTATGAAGAACGTAAGTCGCTGAATCAGATAGAGGTGAATATAGGTTTCACCACTGATCATTTTAGAAAGGCCACCTTTTATTAACGAACGGCAATGGATCAAAGATGTCTGTTTCTGACGGATAGTGGGAGCGTTAGCATGATAATCATGACGAATGCTACCTAACACCAGCATCTTCTTCCAATCTTAGTTGGTCCTGACTTTTATGTAGCACTTGATTCGTTTTCTGGCTTCTGGCAACATGACTAACCTTAGCTACCTGGCTATTATCCAATGAAAGAAACAACCATTACAATCCCAATTTGGATTAGAAACTCTGATCTCAGTGCTGTGATGAAGGCAGAGCACAACACAGGCCGACGTTTACTGTGGCTCTGTCGACATGGTGCGATCACGTGGAGGCCTTTGGCGTGGTTTGGGGTGGATGAAGTTACCTGACCATCACAGAGGTCAATGAGCTGGGCCTTCTCCTGGGTGGCCCTGATGAGTTTACTCTGCAGCAGCTTGCCGTCAAAGTACATCCAGGGACAGCAGTGCTCCCAGGGAACGGGCTGTCCGCACGCATCATTTGCAAACAGGGCCATGTCCACTCCGCTCATGAACAGAGCGGCCAGCTGGACTCCTCGAGGGTCCAGGTTGTTAATCTGTAGAGGAGAAACATCCATACTTGAGAACGTTTTCCAGATGAAAAGGGGACAGCAGTTTTCTCGAACAGCCCAACCGAGCATTCACATGGACGAAGTGCGAAGCAAAGCACAAAGCAAGCGAAAGCAGCCCATTCACTCCTGGTTGCCAATATACAGCAGTGCACAACCTGAACACTCTGGCACAGCGTCGAGCAGACAGAGATACACACAGACAGACCACAGGGACCAAAGCGCACAGCTCGTGTGGATGGTTTATATTAACGAGGAGGGCCAGATGAGAAATGAGCATCGGTCTGGGACATGGAGTTGATAAACCATCCACGCGTGACACGAGAACCCATTGAGTCACTCAGAGCAGCTCTTTAGCAAAAAAGCTACGGCTTCGGGAACAACATGCTCGTACAAAACTGTGTTTTGCCGAGGAGGCCGTTTATCGTCTGCAGAATATGAGGAGTGTCCAGAGAAACAGAACGACATGAGTTCCAACGGGATTCAGACAATTCTCCAAATCCGAGGCCGCGGTTACGCTTGTTTTGTCACCGAAAGACTTTGGAGATCAGATCACCCAAATGGGAACACAGCTGTTTTTGTGTCCAGTTAACACTTCAATGAGACCTTCCTGATCGGAGGCTCAAAGGAGCTGCTGGAAAACGATGGATAAACACACTTCATTTCCGATAAATTGTTCACAATAAAAGCCTCTTATTTTTTTTAAGGCATCTATATTCCTCCTGGCACTAGTATACTTGTATCATTAAAGAAACACCGCTAACAAAATTCTACTATTCGAGTGATAAGCACAATTTTCTACTGATGCTTCACACTAAAAGTCCACAATAATTTTGGAATTCAAAAGCTTTTATTTTGAAGGAACAAAAATCAGAAAATGTGTTTTCGTCAGCAATACCTTAACAGGACTCAGACTCAGCTGTGCTCCAGCCTTTGTTTCCTCCTCTCGTCCCTTTGCTCTCCTCTGAAGAGGAACTCTCATTTGTAGCAAGAGGACAGGGGGAATGATAAAGTGATGAAGACCTACGTTTGATGAATTGCTCTGAGATGCTGTCGACACTCAACTAAGATCAGAACTTAATGGCAGCTAGACCACCTCGGCACGTGGTCTGGCTGATAGGGTTGTTCAGGGTTGTTCAGATTTGACAGGTAATGCTTCCACGTACGATTGGAAGACAAAAGACGAGTGTAACCGCGGCCCAACTGACGTTTGAGCGGTTAAATACATACAGTCCAATTGGAAGTCGTTGACAGGAATGCTTATTGTAGACTATTAAGGACTTTCATCATGACGCTGCGTGCGTTTCTCAGACATTCCCCAGACAATGAACGCTACACAATCACCTTCAGTTCCTGCAGCTGGTCAGGCTCATAAAGTTTAGGAGAAAGTGCTTGGGCTAGGAAAGCGTCAAGTTCGTTACGACGCAAAATTCTTACTCCTGGCCAATGTAACATAAACCTGAAGCAAAACACAGAAGGTTAACAGCATTACAAATACCAAAGGACTGTCTTTGAAAAGCCTCGCACCCTTCCATATTACTTCACACTGGACTCCACTCCTTATCAGCTTACTCTGTCCGTCTACTCACCGCAGCACACAGCAAAGCACCAAGAGGGGCGTGGGCACGCTAGTAGGGTTCAGCATGGCCGGGGTGTCGGAGCGCATGCAAGCCAGGAACGCTCTCATCCTGCGGTTCTTGTCCTCCACGGCCTTCCCCAGCCACAGCTTCTTCAGGTTGGGACAAGTCCACTCCCTGAAGGACAGTGCCTCCACTAGCTCTGGGGTGTGAGGAGACTTGCCTTTGTAGGCGGCCCACTCTTTGACCATTACATGTGTATCTGGGGAGGGGGGGGGGGGGGGAACGAGAGAGAGAGAGAGAGAGAGAGAGAGAGAGAGAGAGAGAGAGAGAGAGAGAGAGAGATCAGGCAGGGTTGCTTCACTACAGCAAAAAGGTCTAAAAAAGATAGCCACTACTTAATATTTTACCTCCATCACTTTGGATAATTTATTATACTTCGTCACTTTTTCTAAAGAAGATTATTTTTAACAATGGATTTTCTTGAACTTTAAATATATAATTTAATACAAAAAAGTAAATATAAATTAATTAATCTATTTATTTATTTATATATATATATATATATATATATATATATATATATATATATATATATATATATATATATATATATATATATATATATATATATATATATATATATATTTATTTATTTATTTATATATATATATATATATATATATATATATATATATATATATATATATATATATATATATATATATATATATATATACACAAATAAAACATAAATAAAACATAAAAGAAAGTTTTCTGACCGCGGGACTCACATTCGGGAAGGCAGTTCTTCCTCATGGCGAGCCTCTCGGCCTTCTTCCTGGCCTCAGCCAGGCTGAAGAGAACTCCATAAACACACTGGCGGATCGGCCGAAACAGCTGCACCGCTGAAGGCAGGTCTTTGTTGGCTTCATCTTCGATGGTGACGGACAACTTGATTTCTCCCTGCAAAGAAACTCTGTTACCTCAACGCTGCACAATGCCACCAACAAATGACAACACTTGGTTGTATGTTCCCTTAGTTGAATATAAAAAGACAATCGTTAGGAATATAAAGTTATGAACTGCTTTAAACCCACAACCCAAATGAGAATGAGACTAAAGTGCAACCCATCTGACCTTGGTGAGAGTGTGGTAGATGTAGGGGTACATAAGGCCCTTCTGGTGTCTGTGCTCGGCCACCCGCAAGACCTCGGGGGCCACGGCAGGGAGGGCCGGGATGGTGACGTCCATGTGGTTCCTGGTGGGCATGGAGAGCAGCGAGGGGATCTGAGCTTTCAGGCCACCGAGAGCCGGGGCCCGTGACCCCGGGCTTACAGCGGGGGTCACGCAGAGGTCGGTCTGAGGACAGACGGGACACAGTGCTTTCACCTCAGTTGCTTGGTCAGCTTTCTAATCAGTGATCCTGACATTCCACTCACTTTTGTCCGGTCCCCCGGGTCTCCCTCTGGCCGGTTTTCAGAATATGAAGCATGTCTGTTTTTCTCCCATCCTCCCTTATGGTCGCTGACATGACTAAAGAAACCGCAAATGTGATCAGTACAACTGGATGATGACACATTTTTGTGTCAATTAGATGATGATTAGTTTGACAGTCTTTGACTCTGGAGGCAGCATTGAGGCAGCTTTTCTGTGGAGAACCTTTTTCTACATCTAAAAGAGTCAAAGACAGTGAGACAAAACATCATTGTGACATCATAACAGTGGCCTTGTCTTTATCCACAGGAGGTGGGGAAATGGTTCCAACACCCTAGACACAGAAATTCCCACCTTCCATCTCATCAGGTTTGTTACAGATTTCAAATAATGTGTTGCGTATTATTTCAAATGGAAGGAGGGATGTGGGAAACTTCAATGGACATCTGCTCCGCGAAGAAAAAAAAAAAGAGCATTTAGAAGACAAAACATGGAGAAAGAAAGAAGTGAGTTCACCAGACCTCTGCTATAGCAAAGGTTAGCTGCTACAAGCATCAAGGCGTGTTAAGGCATATTGTATTTGTTAAGGTGAGAGTACTCAGATTGGCTGAGGGAGAATATTCATGACGCGTTTGGTCTAAACAGGACGATGATTTTATATCATACTGTATCTGCCCTGTAATCCTTTCGTATTCAAACCCCAACATTCACATTATGGTCAACGTATGTTTTAGCATTAAAATTCCAATCTTCCCCATACCTTCTAAAAACCTTTTTCCTACGGGATCTGACAGGTTTCTGCATGATGACTGCACATGATGCACCTTTGTAGGAGTCGGTCAGTACATGAGATAGCAAACTGCATGCTCTTTTGACTTCCACTGGTAAACACTTACTGTGAAAGGTATGAATTCCGCACAACATGGTACTAGTTGATTTCTTTATTCGCAGTGTGAAAGCAAAAAAAAAAATCAACCTTGTTTGACAAAGAAATATATATATATATATATATATATATATATATATATATATATATATATATATATATATAGTCGTTCTGTACTAAAATACTCACGATAGAAAAGTGTAATAATTGAAGTGGGAATGAATCACACACGTGGTGTGTGAAGAGAGTAACAGACAGGAAAGAGTTGCGTTCGACTCACTTGGCGGTTGTGCCCACGTTCTCCTCGTTCTCTGAGGAGGACGAAGATGAGGCGGAGGAGGCGTTTAAGAGAGCGGCGTCCGTGTGGATGCAGGGGCCGACGGGAGACCCCTCGTACAGAAATGTGCGCTTTCCTTCGAGAGGGATGCCGCCAAAGTTGTTCCGCTGCGGCGGGCCTTTCCCCGCGGGGTCCGGAGCCAGGCTGCGCTCCACCAGAGGATCCAGGTATGAGAGCTGGACCTGGAAATGTGTAACAGGCTACATATTGCTGTGAAGCCAAACACCACTTGCAGGAGTTTAATCATTGAGCTTAAGAGTGTGTTTCACACAGACTCACCCCGGGTTTAACGGGCTGCAGCTCGTGTGAAATGTTGGGCATCTTTGGAAACGGCCCTTCAGAGGGGATTCCCGTTGGCTTTGGTCTGACTGAAACAGACACAGAAAAAGAAAAGATTTTATTTTATACAAATATATTTTACACACAATATATTTAAAATAGCCCAATCAAAAACATTTGTAAAATCTGATGATATATTGCCCATCAATGTGCTATTTTGATATAAAATCCATAAAAACAATCTTGATACAGATGCGCAAGATCTGTTTTACTGCACACTGAGGGATAAGTACTGAAACCAGCTATTAAGGGGCACCGGATCTAAATGAAGAAAGACTGGAGTGCTGATGCGCTCCGACGTTAGCGGTTATTTTATTAGTACTTTTATTTTAGAGATTACGGAGCAAGCAAGCTCGTCTGCTCTCTTTTTTAGAAACTTCACTCAGCAATGATTGACATGGTTACATTTGTTTCCGTGAGATATTTACTTCTTAATAAAGTGACATTGCTGCTGTAAAGATGACTGCTGATGCTCTAAAAATAGTTGGTTATAGTTAAAACCTATGCACATGTTAGTTTAAATATTATAATAAAAAGCAGGAGTATTACTAACAGTATTAATGACATTCCAACGAAAGCTTTCCCCCGTGGCGCCATTGCTAAATGGCCGAGCTGACAGAGAGCGGATTCGCTGTTATTACAAATATTTTATAATGGTTCACTTTGAAGCCAAAAAAAGATACAATGATTCAATAGCTGCCCTCCATGTTCCACTTTTTTTTTTAAAATAAGCAGTTGAATAAATTAAAAACACAAAAAATACAATCTCAAGCTTTTTTTAAAATAGAAAGCACTTCAATAGTCTGCAGCCACAGTTAAATACATAAAAAAGAGTTTGCGTTAGAAAGCTGCAACTATTTAGAATAAAAGCAACATGACAACATGATCTCATGGCGATTGTTTTGAGAGAAACATTTAAGTATGAGTATTTCCTTATTATTATTATTTACTGAAGACACCAATAGGTCATTCTTTTGTTTGACCAACACAACACTGGAATCAGTCAACACATATGGCATAATACATTTGTGATGAAATGAGATAAATAACATGAATCTGTATTTACGTTACATTACATGTCATTTAGCTGACGCTTTTATCCAAAGCAGCTTACAATAAGTGCATCCAACCGTGAGTACCAACTCAGAACAACAACAAGAGTATAATTTCTACAATAAAGTCAAACTACAAAGTGCTATCAGTAAGAGCCATCTAAGTGCTGCTAAAGTGCCACTGCTACTGTCTTTATTCAAGGTGTAGTCAAAAGAGATGAGTTTTTAGTTTGCGACGGAAGATGTAGAGACTTTCTGCTGTCCTGATGTCAACGGGGAGCTCATTCCACCATCGAGGAGCCAGAACAGCAAACAGTCGTGACTTTGTTGAGTGTTTAGTTCGCAGTATTTAGCTGCTGAATTGCAAAACCTTTAAATCACAGCAGAGAGTTTGTACACACGTAATTAAATGTGAGAAAAAATAAAGAAATTAATAAATAAGCTTTTGTTATTTGAAACTTCCGCTCTACTACATCTTGATGTAGGGGTCTCTGCTTCTGATCTGTCATTCATCTAACTTGTGTACTAGCCACGTCAACAAAGACCAAACCTGACAGCTCTTCTGTATGAATGTATAAAAAAATAATTTAAAAGACACCAGCCACAGGATTCAAGGCCACGAGAGAGAAACCCACCTAACTGTGGAGGGAGGTGGGCGGGGCTGCTGGCCACCGAGTAGTACGCCACTGCCTTCTTGAACCGGAGGACTTTGTCATCAGTGCACGTCTAAAAGAAAACAGCCGATAAGGCGAACACACACAGAGCAGTTGGAGGACACCACAGAAGAAGAAAAACATCTCTGTTAACAATGACTTAAAAATGTAATATGTGGCCTCCTGGTCCAAACAAATAGGGGGCAGCATTTCACGTCTACTCCAGGGTCCTGACAGCGACATGTAAAGTCCTCGTTTGCTCACTTTAACATTCAACAATTAGACATAATTGCTATTTTTGTTTTTTGCCAATTCAAATCCTCTTTTATATTCAAACTAAGACATTTCTTTTTTCATAAAATGCTTCTCTCAGCCTGACCAACTGGCCCCTCACATCAGTCACACACAACCTTTCCCGGCACGCAGTGGTCGAAACTGTTTTTAGGACGGCACGCTATAAACCTGAAAACAAATCTAACAATATTTTAGGGGGTTAAAGAACAGAAATGAGAAGAGGAAATGGTGACTGTGGTATAAATGCATGATTATTGAACAGTGGGATCGGTTTGCTCTCTTTTCAGAGCGGCACAATTCTCACTTCCACAATTCATTGAAACAACGGAGGGAGCAAAAATGCTGTGAAGCGTAAACACTAAGGAGAACTTTGTGGTTTCCATAGTTGAACCGTGTTCTCCCTCTAAAGCTTTACAGAATCTTACTTGAGTAATGTGTCACCGTGACACATCAGCTCACGTTTCACACCTGGGAATGCTTGAAGATGTCCTTCGCAACGGTCTCCAGGTCGGTGACGTCCGGGATGTTGCGGACGTAGTCGGCCACAGCCTTGATGACAACGTCACAAGGTGGGAGCACGAGCTGGTGGGCACGCACCTAAGGAACGATCACAAGGCAATCACTCATGTCTTACAGCGAGAGCGAGAAGTAGTTGCAGTTTATGTCCACGTTCGTCCAAAATCCCTTTTTTCCTATGAAGATATTTGAGTGAATCGGTCATAATTTGCATATGAATTCTTAAATTATAGCCTAAAATGTATTTTGTGAAGTCACAGTGACACAATTTAATGAGGTTGTCTTTGAGTGCAGGTGGACGCGTGTGCCAAATTTGAAGAATTCAGTGTTTCGGGGAGATATTGCATTCATGACATAAAAAACATGCGCGTGTGCGCTTGTGTATGTAAATTATAATCCAGGGCCCACCAACAGGCAGTCCCGTGGTCCGGGACCCTGGACCCAAAACCAATAGATATTTGATAATTATGACATTTTAATAGAACACTTCTATTAAACCGGCGCAGCATTTCTAGCCTTTATGTCTCTCACTAAATTTTAGTTGAATACCCCTGCTGTAAAATGTTGTCATTATTTCACCGTGCCTACAAGTGTTCTGCTCGCAAGCCACTTTTTCAAATTAACTGCTTTGTTTTCCTCGGCGGCCCTCTTGTTACCGAGCATCCAAATGCACACTTGTCATGTGTTTGGCTTAATGACAGAAATTGAACAACGGTGAATTCATTGCCCTTACACACTGAAGTAGATTAATGGGTACACAACTGTCCAGGCGACGGCAGCTGCAGAATTAGAAACTTTGTACGGAGGAGGGCCATGAGCGCCATCAGTTCATCGATACCAACTTGCCACTTACGAGAGCCAAGCAGTAGAACGGGTCAGTACGGTGAAACATAACGGGTCAGTACGGTGAAACATAACGGGTCAGTGTAGTGGAACATAACGGGTCAGTACAGTGAAACATAACGGGTCAGTACAGTGAAACATAACGGGTCAGTACAGTGAAACATAACAGGTCAGTACAGTGAAACATAACGGGTCAGTACAGTGAAACATAACGAGTCAGTACAGTGAAACATAACGGGTCAGTACGGTTGGTAGTTCAGACTCAGTCCGGCTGCACATTAAACCAGATGGCTTTCTGTTTAATCATAGCCAGCCATTTTAAAGCCAACAGCTGAACCGTTTATTTACATACTGCTCCCTAATACTGTCTGGCACCACTGTCATGCAACTGTTTGACTTGACCATTCACCAACCCGTGACTATCCTATTTCTGTATTGCATCGGCCATGCATTAATATTGAGTCAAACCACTACGTCCTGCTGGCAGCTGGTGGTTAAGCTCACAGCGTTGTCCTTATTTATAGCCGTGCTAAAATTTAGTCTCTTTTTCCAGAAAGATCCTTCACACGTTCACATTGATTTGTTGTCCAACTAACAGAGGTGGGAACAAATCATTGTTTCGCAAGCCTCAAGTATGTCTCATGTCGTTTGTCTTAAGTCAAGACCGGCAAGTCCCAAATCAAGTCCCAAGACGGACAAGCCCAGAGTCATGTCCCAAGTCCCTATAAGACGATATATATATCCCTATATATATATATATATATATATCCCTATATATATATATATATATATATATCCCTATATATATATATATATATATATATCCCTATATATATATATATATATATATATCCCTATATATATATATATATATATATATCCCTATATATATATATATATATCCCTATATATATATATATATATCCCTATATATATATATATATATATCCCTATATATATATATATATATCCCTATATATATATATATATCCCTATATATATATATATATATATATATATATATATATCCCTATATATATATATATATATATATATATATCCCTATATATATATATATATATATATATATATATCAGAGCTCATCATAAAAATCTATTGCCTTCACACGGTTAGCAACTAAAGGTGCTTACAGCACTAACAATGTAAACAACGGCAACCGTGCTAACATGGCTGATGGAGGAACTGGAAGACGGTAGCTACACCAATTGTTGTTAGATGCTATATTAATTCTCAGAATATTGTATATAGAACCTTTAAATAAAGAGTATGAGAGTTTGGTGTTTTTTTCCACCAGAAGAGACACACAAGAGTTAAGCTAAGTAGAATGGAAAATATTAATAGGCGGGGGGAAAAAAAGGTTATAATTGACTTTTATGAAGTAAAAACACTGTGAAAGGGTTCAAGTTATGAAACTAAATCAACTCCCACATCTGGACAACCGTGTAGTAGCGACCCGTCAATCACAGTAATGGTGTGTTCACACCGAACACGTCAAGATTTCGACGCGCGTAGAGATTACATGCAAAGTCAATGCACAGCTGCATCGAAGCGTATTTTCCAGCGGGCAGCGCGTCAGACGTGTAGAAGAAGCACGAACAGCCCGTTGGTTGCGGGGCGAACTTGGGTCGACGCGCGAGGTGAAATTTCCCAACTGCGGCAGCGAAAACGCGCGAGTCATAGTTGCGTCAGCCAATCAGCGCTGAGATGTTCCGCTCGTCACCGCCGTCCTGCCGGTGCTGAATCATACCGCTGCTGGTCCTTCGGAAGGAGCGCTGATAGTGGCTTCATTCAGACGCTGTTGTGGGACCACGGATACTATTATGAACCCAAACACAATGGAGTTTGATGTTCCGACGTTTTTTTGTGACTTCCACAGTAAGCATAAAGCAGATCTAGTGGTTATTTTATCTATAGTCTATAACAGAAAAGATTGCTCTTTTCAAGAAGAGAAGCAGCTGAGATAAACCACGCCCCCTTTGTGGCGCTGTGATTAGTCTTGCTGCTTTTGGTGTAAACACACCTTTTCTCGACGCGCGTCTACAATTTTTTTGACGCATTAGGTGTGAACACACCATAAGCCTGCCCTAAAGCACACTCAGCTTTATGGTCTATTCGACTCTAAATGGACCACAATGTACTAGATGAGCATCATGCTGTATTGAAGAATCTAGAGATTGAGACCATATATTCATGTTTACAATGTTTACTGAGGGAATAAAATCATTTTCTTATAGACGTCGATACAACCAGAGGAGTCCCCCCCTTATGGCCAGGAGAGACAATGCAGGTTAAAGGCACCTCTTCATTGGCTTCACTTTTCAGAACCGGAAACTTCTACTGTCAGTCACTTACAAAGTTTACAGTACAGTAACACACCAGATAACAAGTCCCTTGATGATGAAGAGAGGAACTCCCATTGAAAGCTTTACCTTCAAAGATGCTAATGGATGCTCTGGACCGAGTAAGCTCCAGTGAAAGGCAGCCAAGTCTTCATCAGGCAGTATGTGATTTCCTTAAAACACAAAAACACATACAACAGCATAGTGGTGTTAGTCAGCTTCATTTTAAACAAGCGCTTACATTTGTATTCTGCCCTGCAGTGTCACAACCAACCTAAAAGCGATGCAAAAACAACAAAGCGATTCTGGTTGAGATCGAGCTGCCGAGCCACCTTGTGCATCAGGTACTGGTTGGTGGTGAGGCTCTTGCCATTGCGGCTCAGCTTGAGGGCGTGGGCGCTGAAGTAGCACGGGATGTTGCACAGGGCGTAGTCAGAGTCGTAGGCCACAAGGCCGTGGAAGCCGCCCTCCCTGCACAGTGCTATCACCTCCAGGTGGTGGTCCTCCACACTCTGGACAACCTGATGAGCGGCCAGGACAGAAATTAGGAGTCAAGATGATAAAGCTTCAAAATAAAACCTCTTACAAACACATGGTGTATTAGCCACCTGAGAACCCAATAACAAGCCGGTTGCAGTTGGCTTTGAGCTGCTCTTAGTGACTAAGCCCGACACAGTTGTTTGAATACCCAAAAGCAAGCCAGACGAATAATAAGCTGTATAACTAAAATGTCACAGAGATTATGTGACAAAGGAACTTAAGCTCAAAACAGCATAATATGAATACTGAGCTCATGTCTAGAACATAACACGCGACATGATGTAAAAACACTTCTGCTTTAACAGTCTCAGGCTTGTTTAGGTGAGCTACTTTTGGTTTTGGCGGCGATGCATGTGTTTGGTCAGCAGTGATACATCCCGACGCCCCGTTTACTTCATTCCATCAAGGTGGTTCTCCCATTTCTGATTCCCCAAGGTTCCACACGTCCCGCTGTGGGTGAAGTAGTCCATTAATAAAAAGGGTCAGTCTCCACTGACACGAGCTTCATTGATCTCTTTACATGCAAACTGTGCAAAGATGTGAACACGTTATTGCCTAAATGTGAGATAACGGCTCTGTTCCAGAGAGGTAACCAACTAAAATATGAATTCCTGTATTTTACAGTTTCTGCATTGCTAACATTAAGAGGCTGTTGTAAAAAAAAATCTGAATTTATATTTGCAACAATCATTAATCTGTTATATTGTATTCGACATAAATAATTTTGGCCTAATTTTCTTTCTTTCTTTTTTAAAGATGACCATAATATTCTCAGTTCCAGGAGACTTTTTCAAAATAAGTAGTTTTTCCCAAGGAGCACAAAATAGGGAGCAGAGGTACTAGGATGATCAGGTGGACTTGCTTTTCTTACTTTCCCCTGACTCACTGAGACCAGACTTGGGCAGTTCAGTAAAGTCATTGGTTTTCTGGCCTTTGCTTGTTGTCGGAACCCCGTGACAATGTTGACCACATGCATTCACAGAGATAATGCCTCTACATGTGTTGCAAAGCTGGCTTTGACTCCACTGCTAACGCTTCACACTGAGTCACACAGCCCTTCTACCGCGGGTCGAGTCGGCAGCGATGAAGCTACCGGGCTAATATATAGCTGTTATACCAGCGCAGGTCCGGAGCGGCTCCGCTCAACAGGCGCCGCCAGGCCGAGTCATCACTTACCCCGACGCGAAACCTGAGGAGCGCCAGTCGGATGCAGTGGGCCATGCACACGGGAGGAAGGAACCAGACTTTGGGCGGCGGGGTGCCCTTGTTCTGGACGTGGCTGATGATCTGCTGGGCGGTCTGCCGCTCGTTCACCTGCCGCTTGACCCACTCGTGAAGGCGGCCTTTCTCCAGGGCGCCATTGAAGCACACCAGGAGCTCAATGTTGCCGTGGAAGCAGGCCTTGGAGAGGGCGGCCAGATAGCCCAGCATGTGGTTCCACTGGCCCCCGCTGACCCAGTCGGTGTAGAAGCCCCCGTAGAGCCGGTGGAGGCAGTTCTCGGCGTCCACCAGCAGCCTCAACGGACTTTGAGGTGGTCTCTGCTGGCCGCCTCCAACAATACTTCCGCGGGCGAGCTTCTGGAGCTCCACCGGCACCACAGCGCTGGGGCAGTGCTTTTCAATGTACTCTTGTAGACCCTGGACCCCCATGCTGAGCGTCTGGAAGAGGGAAACTTCAAAGCAAAATATCGGAGGAAATCAAACCGAAAGGGGTTGCAGGCAGTGTGCCGCCCCCCGACAGTGACTGACAGCCGGCTTGTAGCTGCGAATATTGCAGGAGTTGAAATTAATTCGAAAGAAACCAAATAAGGGTGCTATTTAAGCGTCGTCGTTTTTTTGGTGAGTTGTTTTTGTGGGTTCATGGCTGCTTCTGCCATGTGTTGGTTCACTTAGCCATGGCAGAGGTGGCAAGTCTGTCCGGAGAGTGAGAGTGGAACACATGACGTCATGACGTACAGGCACGTACAGAGGCACACAAGGAAAACAAGAGAGTTCACTGCTGCTTACTTCCGCAACTCTCTTCACGTTTAGGGACAATAATAATTTTATAGTAAAAAAAAAATAAATCATATCATAATTGTCCATGGATATGAATTTGATAAAGACACAATTCCGATGTTTTTTTCTGATTCACACAACAGCACGACGCGGACAACTTTGTTTTATTTCAAACATTACACATTGTGTATGGTGACTATGTACCGGAGCAAGGAACGTAGGCAGTACAATAGTACTATACGGACATTTATCTTTATCATGTATCAGTCTAGACATTTATAATTATGGTTGTATAATATTTACAGAAAGCTTAATAAATGTTTAAGTTATGGGAAGCAGACACATGAATATATTGATTATGGTGTAAAAAAAAAAACGTGATTGGTCATGAAGTAACATCCAAATGTCCTGTGTAGATAATCAGAATAGCGTTAAGACTGAAAAAAAGTGTGTCCATGTAAAATCTTTTCCACTCAGTATTGCTAGAGGGCAGTATATAGTAAGGAACTGCTCGTGTGCGGAGCTGTCAATCAGGGGTTGACTTCTTTTTTTTGCAAACTGAAGCTGTGTTCTTTTTAGTGCAGCTGCCCTTAGAAAGTAAACACAGTATGCATGCAGTATGCATGCAACTGGGACCAACATTTCCCTCATAACAGTGAATCTTGAACTTTGACCCTGTTGCTCATATATCTGTAGAGCAGATGATTGTGGGAGAAGCCAGAAAAGCTTGCTGGCTTGCATACTTTAAAATGTGCCGGACGTAGAAGAACACCCTGATACTTTAGGCATTCTGCATTTGACATGCTATGTATGTATTGAGACATACAATTTTTTTTACTGGCATACTGAATGGTAGCGTGGTAGATTGAATTGGCAATGCTGAAAATGGGAGACATAATAATTATAATATTTCAAAAGAATCAATTATTTGACACAAACTGAACCTGTGGCTTTCAGGGCCCGATTTTGTCTGGTTTTGAAAAGGCCATATTTGTTTGCACAACATAAATCCTTCCACCAACATGGCTAATCATTGTTTTGTGTTGTTGTTGTATGTATTATTTCATATTTCTCCTTGATGGAAATAAAAGGGATGAACCATCTGCTCTGTATGATTGCAGCATTGATGATTTTGTGAAAAAAAAGGGCATGTTTACAATACAATTTATTTGATTCATTATGAAAAGATATTATTTTCACATTGTGGCCCAAAGACAATTATAAAACAACAAGAGTTCAAAAGGTCACGGGTATAAAAAAAAAGAAAGAAAAAGTTTCAAGTTACTATGAGGAACTTTAAACTCGTTGTGAAACAGCCTCAATGTAATCCTGATCCACTATATGTCACTTCAATAGTAAATGACACCATCTGCAAGAAGATTGGCTAAATCTATATAGTTATTCTTCATGCTTGTCATCTTTATGATTAAGCCGGCAGCAAAATCAGATGACATCATACAGGTTCATCAGAAACTCCTTCAGTTCAGAATCCAGCAGAGACCAGCCCACCGTGGACTGACCTAAAGCTTCTTCTTTCTGCTCCTGCTGGTCCCCTCTGAGAGACAATTCTGACACCACCCAAGACGTACTGCTGGACTTGCTCCAGGGAGGGAAGACATTGAAGAACAAGGACTAAGCGGGCAGACTTTAAGACCATGCTGCATTAAAATGAGAGGTTTCCTTCATGGACTCCTGTGCAACATGAAAGTTCCTTGAGAATAGTGTTCTCACATTTCAGTGTTTTATTTTTTTATATATATATTTTTGTATACTATTAGCATTTCCTGCTTTTTTGTTTTCTTAATTTTATATTTACCTTAAGTTTTAAGTTACTGTAGTTCTGTATGGAAGGAGGACCTAGCAAAGTAAGATTGTCACTGTACGGAGTAACTGTCTGTTAACTGTGCATATGACAATAAACATATCTTGAATATGAGGTCAGAGCATTAAAACCTACTATCAGATAACCTTGAGGTCAGAGCATAGAACCCTGAGATCAAAGAACCCTGGAGTCAGAGCATAGAACTCTGAGATCAGAGAACCCTGGAGTCAGAGCATAGAACCCTGAGGTCATAGCATAGATCCATAAGATCCATAGATAGGAAGAACCCTGAGGTCAGATCTAATCAATGTCTTAAATCAGCTGTAAAATACACTAAAACAATTATCTATCATCCAATTTGTTTCTCGTCTCTTTGTTACCTTGATAGGCTCCCTTATTTATGAACATATTGTTGTATGTTTTAATATTTTGATGTGGGCCTCTAGGCCTTTTCTTTGTTAGGGTACCCCTCGATTTCAATTTTAAAAAATTGTAAAATGAACCTCAAGAGAGTCATATAAATAAATAAAAGGTTGTTGTGTTACCTGACTAATACCAAGGGGTATTAGAACACATCTCTTAAGATCAGAGCATAGAACTGAGAGGTCAGAGCATAGAACCCTTAAAAAAGGCCCAGCAGCGACTAGTCTGAAGTCCAGAACCACAAGACTGACAAACAGTTTCTACACACAGGTTTTAGTTCTGTGTGAAAAGAGGACAAAGCAAAGTAAGACTGTAACTGTACGGCGCAACTGTCTGTCAACTGTGCATACGACAATAAACATATCTTGAATCTTGAATCTGCGGTCAGAGCATCAAACCCTGAGGTCAGAACATAGAACCCAGAGATCAGAGAACCTTGAGATCAGAGCATTACCTTAAGGTCTGATCTTAAAGTTACATGGTCTGACCTCAGGGTTCTCTGATATCAGAGTTCTATGGAACACTGACATTAGAGCATAGAACCTTGACCTAAGGTTGGATTTTTTAGAGAACTGCAACAATTTTGAAAGATGTTTTAGCTCTTAAACACGACATTGTCATACAGTCTTTACGTTAAAGAGTAACCTCATATTTAATACTTTAGTTGTGCACTCTGCTGTTATTGTATCATTTTATTGACATAGTGCTGGAATGCTGTGGGTGTATAAAGCATGTATTAAACCAACAAGAGGGGGTTCCTGTTCTGAAATGACACTGATCTCCCTGCAAAGGCGGTACAGTGGAAAAGATCATTTCCACTACAGTGCGCTATAGCAATTCACTCTATTAAACTCCACTTATTTAATATTGCACTTTCATAAGGTCGAGGAACTCACAAGAGACAGATTTTAGAAAACTAACAAATCAAAATTGAAAAAAAGATATCATTTAGTTAATGGGTAAATACACAAAAACACTAAATCCTGCATTTCCCATAATGCAACTAACAGCATCACCAACCTTTACTTCCTGGTGACTAACTGTGATGACATAATCAGATGACCTGAACAGTACTCACGATGACTAGTAAACCTCAATTACATTCATATCCTTTCTACAGAGGGGACTCATGGTTCATTTCCGTCTGCTTCGAATAGAAGATAGGAATTTTCAGTTTTGAGGCTTAAGTTTAATATTAATAAAAATTCAACATGTGTTGTTTGGGAATGCATAACACATTTTTTTTAAAAGAATATTTACATAGATATTCATAAAAAGCAGACCGTATCAAACTTCTACCCTGGAGATATATACCTTTTACACAATAAAATAATATAATACATAAATCATCGACATAACAAAAAATATTCAGAGAATACAAAAATGTTGTAAATTATATAAAACAAATTGTTATACTTTACATATTTTAATTGCATTTAAATTGGCTTGAGTACTTTATCCTGAATGTGCAATTCATTTTGGACCTTCACTGTGGTGAAGTCTTGAATTCTGGGACAAAATACAATTCCATAGTTCAATTGATCGGCTCGTGGCAGCAACTCTTTCTTAACAATATTAACCTTTTAACCAGTACCTCTACTAATTATAATAACATTCAGCAGAAAGCATGTTTTGGCGAGTGAAGCGTTAACATAGTTGAATATGGCATGAATGTAAAAAAAACTGATGAAGAATAAACAAATGTCTTTCGCTGTACAAACAAATTCAACGTGCTTGAAATGTACATGCTCACAGGTCAAGCGATATCCGAAAGTGCTGTGCTCTTTGGGCCAGTTCCCTCGCAAACTCTTGAGCCTCGTGCAGGGCTTGCTTGTCCGGAAAGTGCAGCGCCGCCTTCTTGGTGGCCACGGCCAGCTGCTTCAGGAGAGCACACAGGTGGTTGCTCTTGCACAGGAGGTTCTGTGAGGACCCTGTTCGTTGGGCCTCCCTGTACAGGGTGTCCACCAGTCTCTGGCCAACCATGATCACTAGCTTACTGTGCGAGATGAACTTCTCTGGTGGCTGGCCCTCCCGAAGGCTGCCCACAAAACCACTGATGGCCTTCTGGAGAGCGCCAAAGTAAAGCCGGCAGTGCTCTGACAGGGAGGCTGGTCGCTGCTCCTCTGTGCTGGACTCGGATGAGTGACGCTTGTTATCAGCCTAAGCAGCGGAGACATAGAACAAAGAGCCTCACGTTAGGTCTTAAATCTTGGGTCACATCATTGCAGATTAATTTATGAGAATCTAATTTACTAAGAGGCAAAATTATTTTGATAACATGACGCTCATGAGGTAGGTACATATCGCCTTTGTTAATAGGAGGTACTCACCCGTGACTTGTTAGAGACTGGTGTGACGTTTTCTTTTGGTTCCTTCTGCACTTCCTTCTGCACTTCCTTCTGCACTTCCTTCTGCACTTCCTTCTGCTGTTTTTCAAAGTCATTCTTAGTCTGAAAAAAGTCCAAATTAAATTAATTAGTGTGAAAGTTACATTACCAAATATGCTTTGGGTTTTCATTGGTTGAACTCACATCATTAAGTTAACAGAGTAACGTATATAATATGTCAGGGTCTGATTAGACAGAGGACTCAAAAAACTCAGAGACTGCCATTTTGTTTCCAGATATCTTTTGTTGCAGTCTTTCTGTATTGTTATTGTTGTTAGGAAATGAGTACTGATGTTAGCTTAGCGCAATTCATGAACTGTACAGTTTAAATGACTTACAAGGCTTATAAGGCATTATTATGGTAGCTATGGTTAGTAAAATCATCGAGCTTCGCGTATACAGTAAAAGGGCACTCCTTCAAAAAAGTGACGTGCGTAGAGCGTAAAAAACGTGAGGTGCTCCGAAACACAATAGGAACGTGCAAAACACTTCAATAACATTGAAAACTATTTTCACCCCGGGGTGCAAAAACATTTCTGTCCGATCAGGGCCTTAAGATTAGAAGTTCATACCTGTAGCTCTACGTAGTCGTTGTCATCCTCGACTAACTTCCCTCCTTGTTCTCTTCCATCAGGACTTTTCTTCGTCTCTGGCTGACCTATGGTGTTAAGAGGCTCTGGGGCTTTCTGGGGGACTCTGAACAGAAGCTTGCCATTGGCATTGATAATGGACACCAGGCGCTTGACGTCCTCTGGAACAGTCCGCGCCACCATGACGAAGCGGTCCAGTTGGTCGGGGGTCTGGACCTGCCCAGAGTCCTGACAGAGCGTGTCGAGGGGCCACCTAGCCATGTTCAGCGCATTCACTGTTTGTTGTAGGATCACGCCCGAGTCTTCTACAATGGACAGCTGTTTAAGCAGCCTCGTCTGAAGGTTGGCATCGGTCAAACGACGGGCGTTACCTTTAACGTCCAGTGCGAAGCTCAGAAAGCATGTCAGACAACAAGCAACCCCTTCCGCTGCTTCTTTAATCTCACTCAGATGTTTCTCCAGATGTTCTCTGCTCCTCCAGTGACTGCTGACAAACTCCATGACACTTGGGACGGCCTTACAAACGGAGTCCTGCAGGTCCAGAAGTCTGCGGCAGACCGCGTCCTGGCTGAGCGTCACTTCTCGCAGAGGCTCTGGAGAGGAAGAGCTTAAGGCCAGAGAGTCACAAGAGCTGGTGGAGGAGCTGGAGGCCGTGCTGATTCTTTGACTGTCTGCTGCAGAGAGATGCAGGATTCTACCTCGATCGTTGTCCTCCTGCACGAGCGACTCTCCGTTTCCAGGAAGTTCACGGAACGACGTGCAGGCCAGGAAGTTCCTCATTCGCTGCAGGCGCACCTTTGCAAGTTCATGAGCATTGCTTGAGTCACCCCTGCACTCTAAGGGTATATGATCACTGGGGGGATCACTGATAACTCGAGTGAGGGGCTGATCCTGGGGTGGAACCGCATATACTAACTCCTCTGTAAGCTTCTGAGTTGGGGGCTTGTTGTAAATGGGGGCCCTTGGCAGCACTTTGGGTGGACTCAAGATATCAGGCGAGTTGGGTTTTGGTATATCATAGAGCGAGGGAGTTGGACTGCTTCTTTGAATGGGCCAAGCACGTGCTGGAAAAGTGTCAAAGAGTTGCCTGCAAATCCCTTTGGAGGCTTCATAGGATCCTTGTGGTAAACTTTGCTTTTCAGGACCCACTGGCACGTCATAGATCCACTCAGGCTTGCAGGGGCTTGAAAGCCCACCAGTCATCGTCTGTTGGGCTTCTGTGGCCGAGGGGACAGGGATGTCATAGTTTGGGTCTTGGGACAAAGGCGGTGGAACTGCATACACCTGTGCACAAAACAAAGTTGTCGGAAAGGGCCTTTAGACTGCATGATTTCAAAGCAAGCAAAACATAGGCTCCTTGCTTCGTTAATCTCTCTAAAGGTCTGAAACTTACATAAGAGTCTGGACTGCTGCACTGTGGCACAAGTTTTGGAGTGGTGGACACCTGCAAATAAAACATCAGAATAGCAGGAAAGTGTTAGCTTGTCTTCAAATAGGCACTCCAGGTTTGATGCATTTTGTTTGTGTGTATCTCCAAGAGCTCACAGTTAAAAGGGAGGCTCGTCTCGCCTGGCTCGGGACATCATAAACCTCCCCAGTTGGACGGGACACCATGCTGAAGAATGAAGGCTGCAGGCGAGAAAGAGGGGCTGTATTATTGGGGTCGACTGGTAACACTTGCACTGCTTTGATCAAAGCTGCATCTACCTCATTGACCTCTGCATCGTCACATTTATGGGGACAGTATTCGCTCTGAAGCCCGTTGGGAGTGCCGGAGAGAACCCCATGATGCATGCACTTTGCCAATTAACGCAGCTCTATAATAGAAACCATGCTGCTAATTGAATATTAGGTGGCTACTGCAGAAGGGAACATGATTCCCCCGGAGCAGGAAAGGAAATCGCGAACATGTGGGTTTATTTCTCCCCACCCTTCTATGGCACATTCACCCGTACAGACACTTCTGTCTTTCTGGGGTCCATGACGGTACGAGCTGCTGTTTGTAGTTAAAAGTGTCTGAAGTCTGTGTCTGTTGGTCTTTTATGGGCCCGTAAAGACCCCAGTGCTGCATGCCTGTCCCATAGAGAGGCCCCCAGTTCCCATCTGTAAGCTCTTTTGCCAGCAGGGGTTTCACAGCATTGCATTTCTGCAACAGTCTACCTCTGCAAGAGGGTGAACACTTCCCAAGGAAAAAGGCACAACTTTGACCCCAGAAAACAAGAAAAAAAGACCAGAAAACAGACTTTTTTTCTGTGATTAATGCACATGTCAATTCTTACCAATGAATTTATGTCTATGGATTTTTTGAGAAAGGGAACAAAGGAAGAAATGAGTTGTTAATTTGCAATCCTCATGATTATATACTAAAATAGTTGCCAAAAATATATTAATTTGTGAATTAATCGCACAAAAAACTCCGCCCCCATTGTTCTTAACATAAACCCAGTACTTTATTTACCTTGTAACCTTCAGGTGCCTCTATGTTGTGCCTATGTGCCGGCGGGAACGGCCCATTGGAAGGTGTTAAAGGAGTGCATGGAACCTTGTAGATCACATCCATGCGCTCATAAGCCGGGCTGCTGGACGGTCGGGGTACACTTGGGATCTGGTAGATATTTTGCGTGTTGTCATCAGTTGCAGCATCAGTTAATTTGTTTTTTTCTACGTCGTGGCGCAATGAGCCCGCAGTGGTTCCAGTTTGTGGTAAAAGCTGCAGTCTGTTTGCAGGGGCCAGACCGTGGCGTCCATAAAGAGAACACATCCACCATCCGCTGGTGCCAGCCACGTTTTGATCCATCACCGTGACGATGTCCCCCTTTCTGAAAGCCAGCTCATCCGCACACTCCGCGATGTTGTCATACAGCGCCTTCGCAAGTTTGTTCTAAAATCAAAAACAAAGGTAACGCAATTCATGATTAGGAGTTCAAATGGCAGATAGTGTGCACATTTTAAATGACAAAAGTAAGATACTTGACACAAAGACACCACCATGTGCTGCAGTTTTCTGTCAGTTTCTACATTGTAATTTGCATTGTAGTGATTGATACATTGAGAAGTTGTTACTTGAAACTAGATGTAGTGCATTTATTTTGCTGATATAGGCCTATGACAACATTTCCTCTTGCAAAATGTTGCTACAAGTTGCATGCGTCATCCGCCATCCGAGCAAAAATTGCACAAGCTCTTCTTTTTTTTCTTCATAATTAACACAAATAGTTAGTCTTATCCACTGTTAAAGGGATTGTTAAACAATTACAACAACAAACACATAAGTAAACTTAATCTTTTGTTCTGAATGTGACATCATCCTTGGCTCTGTATTGTCACTTCCTATTTGTGCTTTCTGCATTGAGGTAAATTATATACCAGTTTCTTCTTCCTCTTGCAGGCTTGCAAGTATCCTATTTCATCGCTCTAAAAATACAGTGACTTACTCTACACATTTTGAATCAGATTTGACGTGTGACAGCTTCATTGGCATAAGATAGTTACGACAAAACCTAGTGCACGCTGTTGTGAAGGACCCTGGTGCACACTACTATGAAATATTCTAGTTAACACTTTTATGAAGGAACATAGTGCACGCTATTGTAAAGGACCATAGTGCACACTATTATGAAATATTCTAGTTAACACTATTATGAAGGACCATAGTGCACGCTATTGTGAAGGACCCTAGTTTATACTATCATGAAAGACCATAGTGCATGCAATTAAGAAGGACCCTAGTTCACGCTCTTATGAAGGACCTTAGTGCTCCCTATTGTGAAGGACCCTACTGCACGCTCCTATGAAGGATCCTAGTGCACGCTATTAAGAAGGATCTTAGTGCACACTATTGTAAAGAACCCTAATGATTTTGAGAGTGATTCAACAGCATGGCACCAAAATGTAAATCCTTTAAAAAGAGTATACTGATATTTTTTATTCCCATGTGACTATTGTGCACCTGGGTCGCAGAGTTACTTTAGGTTCTGTTACTTATCTTATTGTTTTGTTATGCACCTTCAACACCCCTACACACACCCAGCATGTAACACTACTGTCTCCATACTATCTCTGGTTCAAACTGCACCATCTTTTTATTAAATACATTGGAGATGCTGAGAATGTTCCCACGATTTGGGTTGCGGCTTGTCATTAAGGGGGATGGTGGGTCCCGGAGCCAGACCAGTTGAGAACCACTGCCCAAGTGCACGCTGTTGTGAAGGACCCCATTCCACGCTGTTGTGAAGGACCCTATCATTTAGAAACCACTTGAAAGACCAATTCTCTTTCCAGACCACCCTTTTTCAAGAGCTATTGATATTAACGCTCTTGGGCAATTTAATTTAATCCTATTAATGTTATCTTTTTTATGCAAGCTGTTCGTATAAGAAACAAGCTGTTAACGGAAAGAAAGGTGCGGAGAAATGTTTTGGGGGGGGGGGATATTAATAAAGTGGTTGCCGGCTTGGCTGAACGAACCCTCATCATGTTATTATTATTGTATTATTTTCACACAGTATAGGCGCAAGGTAAACCCTCGGCTACAGTACCATATAACTAGGATTTTGAATATATGTATTGTAATGTATTCTTATGAGGAGGGCGTGTTTATCACTTCAAAAAGCAATAAAACAAGTTTCTATAACTATATAACAAGTTAAAAAAGTTGCAGAGTATATGAGCTGGTTATTACAGCAATGTGATAAAGAAAGATTTAAGACACTACAGGAATAATAGTGCAGACGGAGCCTGTGCAAAACAAACACACACCCTCAGCTGATGAGTGTGTGTGTGTGTGTGTGTGTGTGTGTGTGTGTGTGTGTGTGTGTGTGTCTGCTGTCATCGGCAACAAAGAGCCCATTCACCATCAGAGACCAACACGCTCAGCACCTGTCGGGATGCAGGCCTGCGGAGCACACTGACCGCAGCCGACGAGCCCCCCACCCTGGCCCAGTCAGCACACACACACACACACACACACACACACACACACACACACACACACACACACACACACACACACCAAGCATTAGCAAACTGCCTACCTAATCCTTGGGGTCATGCCACAGACATGCAACTGAAATACATGGGGTCAAATGACAGTTTGACCGCACCGTCAAGATTTACACAGTTATACTTTCTCCTTGGAATCATGAGTGTTTATCCGAAGACGACGGCAGCAACGGATTGGTTTGGTGATCGTCATAAAAACAATGCAAACTATGACCACGACTTTCGCCCTGTCATTGCAGTGGCGCATTTAAACCACAGCTTATCGTGTGACCTGATTATCAGTCACAACATTTTATTTTGTTTACTCGTTGTCCAGATCTGATGTATACCAACTCAATCCAGGCCACTTGGTGCTGTGTTTATTCGTGCCCCTGTTAGTGTGTTCTGCATGTTGATCACCGAGTACAGTAACAAAGTCTGATTCAGCTGTGACTCTTTTGGATTCCTGCACACGCCTGCTTGTGCAGATCAGCCCTCTGACAGCTGGTCCTCAGCACTTTAAACTGCACAGCTGTCTCTGCCTCTCCCGTCTCTCCGCTCCATCCTGTTCACAAATTATCATCGGCCCGTCAGACGCAATACAGGAAATGCTTTAAAAAGCTTCTGTCCAGGCAGTAAGTCACCTCAGCCCAATACAAAGCTGAATGTGGGAGTGGATTGCTGTTTTAATGACTATTCTATTTTCTAATGTTATGTTGTCACATTTTTTTCTACTTAACTCCACTGTGAAAATAATTGAGTAATGCTAAATACTAAACTACACAGATGAACAGGTGAAGTCAAAAAGTCAGTGAACTGAAAATTATTTATTTATTTATTAATATTATCTCTTCCAGGAGACGAGATTGGTCATTTGTGCGTGCGTATGTGTGCATCTCTGTGCCTGTCCATGGCTAATCTTGCATCCTGCTCCTTTACCCTTCAGTAGTAACTAAATATAGCTCACTTTACACAACATGAGCTACAGGTCAAACCAGTAGCAGCAAAGCTCTTGATCGTATTTAAGTGAGCAGGATGGCGCTTTATTGCTTATGATTTCTCCTTTTCATTTGTGAAAGTCATTTCTACTTTCACACTCAAGCTTAAAGCCATTATCAAAATTGCTTTTAAGTAAATCACTGAAAGGCTGTTTGTCTTCAAACGGTATCATTCACATAATTAGGTAACTATTCTGCAGCCATTGACGTGTATTAATCAGGTATTTTCTAACTGCACAAAGGTATGGAAAACCCCATATTTGAAAAACCCATGCTCTTTGTAATTGCTCCCCATACAATTAGAAAGCCCCACCAGTGACGCACTATTGAGTTAACATTATGACTCAACATAAAGAGCGTCTAGTCCCACGGAGCTCCTGGAACAGGAACTAGCCCAGGAAGTGGTTCCTTGTGTGGGATTAACTCCGTCTGCGTTCACACTGACCTTTTACCCATGGGCCTGACCCCGGGGTTCAGGTCACCACCTCATCCATTATACATTCAAACGCATGTCGGGCCCGAAACAACACCCACAGCAGCGGTGAACAAATCTGTCACACACAACTTCAGGTTTGCTAAAGTTGAGAAAAATATTATTTTTCCCCACACAGAGTGGCGAGAGCAGGGTGTTCAGAATCAGGCAGAGCACATAGTTGAGATAATCCCTTTTCTTGATTTGGGCAGGAAGTCATCCTGTAAATATGACATATTAAACTTTCCCACAGTATCCTAGATACAGAGACCGGACAGGGGGAAGGGACTGGGACAAATAGACAAACAGAGGGAAAAGATACCGGGAGAGACTTCTGCAACCCCGTAAATTATTTCCTGAAATGCTGGGAATTTGGTCAAAGGACGATCAATTTTATCATCTTAAATGATCTTCAGATGTGCTGCATGGAAAATCACCTTCGCCAACCTGAACAGATCCAAGAGGAGACTGATTCAGGCTTCATGGCAGTGACATTACTCCCTACAGCTGCCCTGGCATTTCCTGTATGGAAACTGGTGAGAACTATATCAAAATATCAAAAACTTAAGCACGCATACACAAACTTCCAAGGATGTTGTCTATGTGGACATTCCACATCGACAGGTACTCTTCTTATTACAATATGGGGCAAATTCACAGAAGGATTGCATGACTTTTTGAGGCCACCATACCTACACAAATAAAACAAAGTAAAACCTTACTGTGTAATTCTTTTGAATTGGGTCAAATGCAGACGTTTGACGCAAAATTAGTTTCTATGCAAATGAGCATTATTCCAAAAACAGTCCATTCACAAGGGTCAGTGCTGACAGCCACAAATAGTTACAGCGAAATGGTTAGCGTCTTCCGATGGTTGGTGGCAACTGAATCACACGGGCAGAGATAAATCCCAAATGTGGTTTCTCTTCGCCTCGTTTGAATTCCTTGCTGCCCAAATGATGGCCCTTTTTCGCAGCGATTATCTGGGAATTTTCAGCAGTAGCAAACGGTGGCTATGGTTAGCTAACGCTTGCTAACTTAATTTCTTGCTACCCAACGGAAGAAAGTCAGTTAAATTAATGAATGCCTCTTTGCTTCTAAGGCTATTGTTAATCTACATTTAACATGTTAGAGATAACCATTTTAACAAGAAGTGGCAAAAATATCAGACAATAATTGAACTATTTAACACTCGCTTTAACGTATGAACAAATTTAGAGTGTGGTTGGAAGCTAGTCTAAAAGCTGGTAAGTGGACTTTGATCTTAGATTCTCTTGTTGCACATATGAACTGTAGTTGTGCCAGTACGAGCCATTCAATGAGTTACATCTTGTAAACAAGCAAGCAGATTGGAGTAAAGTATGATTTAGCTTGACAGTATTACACTGCTGAATCACAAATGAGGCCGCAAAGTTCACTGGATGGGATTGTGAACACACATGTAATCACTTTTAACCAACAACAGAGGAGATTAGAGTACTGGTGCAACCATTTGAAGGTTTTTAGAGAAGTATGAATGAAATAGCGAATTCAGCTTCAGTTCAATTTTGGATTCTGGCTGCCAGACAACATGTTTGAGTTCAAACAAGAGCCCTCTCTTGTTAAACCGAATCTTACTATGAACAGACTTGAATTAAATACTGTAGTGAGCGGTTAGGTGTGACAGTAACAGTAGATTGACGTACTGGGCAATATGAGGAGCCGCAGATAACAGCAGGCTCGCTGCTCGGTGGCAGGAACTTATCTCACTGCTCACACTGGTTTTATTTATACTTGCACTTCCTCAGTCTCGTCCTCTGCCTCGTGTCACAGTGGATGTATTCACTGCGAGGTCACTTTGCAGCTTTATTTGTAGCTGTTGCATTGACACATTTACAGTGAACAGGAGCATGTTGAGTGATTGAGATTTTGGACTTATGGTCAGACAGGCCGGCGGTGTGTTGCAGTTTCTTTGTCCCTGAACACACACTGACAGGATCCTTACCTGTTGTGAATTTAACAGTGCTACATTAAACATTTGAAACATGTTTTAAAAGTCTGTGTTTGTGTTCATACTGGAGAGCCGATAGCCCAGCTGGCACACGTCCTTACAGGATGAACGAGGGAGGCCCCCCACTTTTTTTGGCAGTAGATTAATAATCCTCAGCAGTTAAACACATGGACAGTTGCTGGATAACATACAGGACAGATGGAGAATTAAACTTCCTTGAGTGGAACGTGAGGGGATGCTGCCACTTCTCCATGCCGGCCTCCTGCTGCGCGCAGAAGCCCTCATGACTGTCTACTGACTTCTGCTCGCAGACGATAAAAACAGACAGCCACACAGCGCACGAGAAGTCTCAAAATAGCTCTCAATGAACTAAAAAAGGAAAATAAATTCCAATACCAAAACAATCTATAGAACGAAAAATAAATTAGTTGAAACTGAGTCATGAACCAAACCAGTTGTTTTTTTTTTTTTTTGATGAGCTTAGTTGCATATTTGCTTTGCATGAGAAAATGTCAGCAGGATGTATCCTTTCCCTCCACTGTGAGCCTCAGATACGACCTACGAGATTATGCTATGCATATTACATTAATTATGTTCTGGCTTTTCAACCTTTTCAACCCATTTGAACAGCAAACCCAATAATACGATTCCAATTGGTTCACTTGTTCTATCCTTTGGGTGATTTAACTGTGTGCTTATATTTTGCTGTTCTTGATTTAGCAACAGTGAAGAGATGAAATGAAACATCTGCTCACATCCCAATTACGTGAGGATGCGTTTCTCCTGAGCAGCCGGAGCTGATAATGTCACTTCTAAAGGCTTGTGTGCTAATGAGGCTCATAAAGTCTCTCTCTCTCTGGTCTCTCTCTCTTTCCTCCCCCCAAAAGCGTATAGCGGGTCAGAGGGGCCGTGTGTAGAAATAGGTGGTAGCTGACACCGCAAATTAAATTGCAATCCAAGCAGGCGGTCTTGGGGGGACAAGCGACAGCACACAAACACACACACACACACACACACACACACAAAGTCAAAAGTGTGACTAATAAAAGAAATAAACCAGTTGTCCCAAATAACACCGTTGTCTGTGCAGCACTCACCATGTTTGTGAGCTGGTTTGCGTTCAGGGTCCCCCGCACGGAGAAGAGGGGAGTTTATTCAGTGGACGGCTCACTCCATGAGTGTGTGCGCGCGTGCGTGAAAGCTCCTTGGCATGGAGGTGGGGGGGGAGTTCACTCCTTGTCGGTGTCTCTCAAGCATATTATTGTCTGAGCTGTCAGTGAAAAGTCACAGTGTTTTACACCCATGGGCGGGGTCAGCAGGGTCCGCGTCACCGACGGGGCTGGTGTGCCCGCAGCCTCATTGGCCGGAGCCCTCCCTCTCTACCCCAACCCACCACTGTTTAGCTTTAACTGTGCCCCACTCCCTCCACCCCACATCTTCCTGTAAAAGCAGAAGTGCATCACGCCCCGCTAGAATACTTTTCTAGGTAACTAAGGGGAATTTGTGTCATCTTTAATTTTGCTTCCTCTTTTCTAATAAATCGGAGACATTCCTTCAAACGCAGGACACAATTATGACAAGGTTAATGTTGTGTGTGTGTGTGTGTGTGTGTTGGGGGAATAGTTTGTTTTAAGCAGAAATTCTTCATGGCTTTACTTGTTGTCCGGACAACACAGACAGCAGCAGTCTGGGAGAGCCGGGTTGGGGAATGCAGAGGAGTGATGGGGCAGGGTGACCTTTTAAATCTGTGGGCGCAGGCCAGAGCTTAGAAGGGTTTCTTCAGCTCCTTTTTTTTAAAACTATTTTTTAAGGATGTCCATAAACACAGCAAAGTGTTTTCGGATAAATAATGTGTTGGCAACAAAAAAACTAATTTAATTTTTCTAGGGTTATGAATTCCAGCCCTACAGAAACTAATACCACCATAAATACATGTGCATCGACAATGAGTGTGTGGTTGTGTGTGCGTGTGAAACGTATCATTGGCCATTTGTGCTCTCTGCAGGTTGCTCTCTTTTTGCAGCAACAACTGTGGTCTTAAAATAACCACAGGATATCACCATAGCTGTGGTTTAGGAGCTCTGAAAGGGGACTTTTCACAGAAGAGGCTTGTTCCTTTTAGTTGTTTAATAAAAATGACTGAATTACAACAAAAGGACGCAGACAAAATAGAAAAATGTGAGTAGAGAAATAAAACAAAACGACTCTGTTGTCAATGACAAAATACAGCTGAGACACCTGAAAAGAGTTGAAGTGTCCGAGCAGACTTTTAGGTCCAGTGAGTTGTCATCAAAGTGTAATCATCAAAAAGAGAAAACATAAAAAAGAAATGCTGCTTTGCTCTTAAGATGATGAAACTCCTTTTCTTAAAGGGAAAACATCAGTATTTTTCAATCCACAACCGATTTTGCTGTGTTTTTGTGTCCAAGGCCATGGTGGCTTGTCTTTTCAGTGTGACTTTTGGGATCCCATCATCCAGACTGCATCCCGAGGTGGACTGGCTCACATTGACAGATCTCAGGGAGGTGTGGACAGCAAGTGGACACATTCCGGGCCATTTATCAAATATTCGTGTAAAAAACGAGTCTGTAGTAGAGCTGAGAGCTGCTGCCTGAGTTCTGAAAACCCAACAGTCCCAGATAATGCCGTTCCAAAAGCTTTCAAACTTAAACAAAATGACGGGGGGGAAACAAAATGTGTTCATCTACTGTTTAACAGCCGCTCCTTTGACCGCGACATAGTTCCCATTGGTCAGGTTGTGTGGAGACGCAAAGGCTGAGGTCCATCCAATCGCACAAGTCGCGCCTAAAAGAAGTAAAACCACGGCCTACGGGACTAACAGGGACAACAAATATTGAATTCGAAAAATATAGAAGTTAGCCTTTAAGTTCCATCTCACAAGTTCCACGGAAAATTAAATCAAACTGAAAGTCACCACGTATAAGAAGATTGTGGTGAAATCGCCGAGCTCACAAAGACGGAAGACTTTGGTCATCCCGTTTGGTTCTCGAACAAGTGGAGACGAAGTGAGAGAAGGAGGAGGAGCGCCAGGACAGGATGTGCCTCAGTCTGTAGTGGTGCGCCGGTACCAAAAGCGGGCCCGGAAATCGTCGCTGCAGGTCATGAAGCCGGGGTTGGTGGGCGAGTGCACGATGCAGCGGACGATGTTGTTGTGTCCCAGCGACAGCAGGTTTTTCCTCTCGGCCGTGCGCGAGTCCCAGCAGCACAGGCTGATGGTGCGCTCGTCTGGCAGCAACACGTAGTCCTCCGTGTGGTTGAACACACCCTGCGTGCGATGCATCTGACGGCCACTTAGCCCCGCCCCTAAAACAGAGGGACGCGTTTACGTCACCACGCAGTTGAAATACAGTTCTACACATTTCAGAATATATGACCAGTTGCACGTTACAAAATTACATTTGAAAGACATCATGATAAAGGAAGCATTAAACGTCGGCCAATCGATGTTTTTACTGAATAAAGATTGAACGGATCATAATGTCACTCAACGCGACCTCTGTTAAGCTTTTGTTTATACTTGCGCTTTGAAGAAACAGAGGGCGAATCAACAAAATGAACTGTGAAGAATGCAAAAGACAAGAAAAACTCAGATATGAACATTTTGCTGGTTACATTGGAGTAACCAGCAAAACACAATAAACCAACCTACATAATGCGAGGAGGAACTGTAATCATCTGTAAACTCATGGATTGAGTCACAAGTCAAGTATTATATTCATCATAAAGAAACAAAAGGTTGAATATCCTGTAAACTATTTGATTTTGCTGCAAAATATTTACTCGAACGTAGATTTTTAACATCTCAAAAAGCATTACTCTACTTTGTATGATCTCCAGACATGTAAATAGTGTTTTTTATCAGTGAACCAGTAGTGACAGTTGCATGGTAGCGGGCCAAGTTACAAAAATTCAGAGGACCAAGCGCCGGTGATCACATCGTTTCTTTGGTGCGCTGGCTTCACTACGGCGAGTGTAAACTAAAGCTTTACTAAGCTTCGTCATTTAGCCCATTTCAACAGGGATTATTTGTTCATATCACTCTGTTCACCGCTGATTAGCAGCACCACAAACCTGCGCATCGCATTTGTTGTGGCGTTTCTCGAGAAACTGTTTCAGCCCGGGTTCATTCTTAATTTATGCAAAAGCTATGAATATTTATGCCAAAGTGATATTTCACTTTCAGCCTGAGGCTGAAACATAAAAAAGCGATAGGGTGTGAGTAATTCCTAAACACATTGTAGATGCAGAAAACCACAGAAGAGAAGGACAGAACCCGATGGCAGAGTGGCATCTTTGTTTCATCTGGCAGCTTTAAGAGAGCTCATTGACGTGACTCAATAAGTACAGAGGAAGATGACATGTCTGACTGTCGTGGGCTCACTTTGGGAACAGTAAACATACAAAAAGAAACTAAACAATACTGTCCTAAAATAGCTGTGGTTTCTGGAGGAAACATGAGCGTTGTTTTCTATGACCTCTGCATGATGTCACTATAATAATAGTAACAGGAATAAAATAAAAAAAGACATTAAACAAGCAGTTTGTATTTGTTTGTTTGATTAAAGCTTCTCAAAATTAATATATTTAACAAACTAAATTTCTATAATGATGCACCAAAAGCATCATATAGAAGAGAAACTCTTGAACAGTGCCTCAATCTTACATCAAATTAACCGGGAAACAGTGAGAAAGCCAACAGATTGAAAGCCTAATTCATTGTCTTCTTACACAAAACAGGCACAAAAAAACAAAACAATTGTGTTCATTAACGTTTAGAAGGAAGGATGCATCACTCTGTAATCGCAAGAAATAACTGCTGATACCTGAAAAGATGACGGCATCGGCCACTGAAGACTGGCGGGCTGTT
Source organism: Clinocottus analis (assembly GCF_023055335.1). Lineage (NCBI taxonomy): Eukaryota > Metazoa > Chordata > Actinopteri > Perciformes > Cottidae > Clinocottus > Clinocottus analis. Next base: position 5,521,734 of record NW_027176042.1, on the reverse strand, counting down.
TATTCTTACGAATACTGGATGAATAACGGCTGATGTTGCAACACGCCGTATGTTCCTGATATTGTGGTCAGTGTGATGAAACGGTATTCCTGTTCCGGTTGGTGGGAACACAGCGGGTAAGTCAAAACAATAGCTAGTGGCCCAAATGGAAAATAAAAAGGGGCAATGCTCGTTGTAATAGGGCAATTTATATTGTTGTCATGGAAACGCAACTAACTTCTTTTCACCACCTTCCTGAGAAATTATATCAACGTCAAATTCTAAATGTTATCTTTTGACTTTCTTATACAGTGCTTTATTACGAAAACGCATAATTCAAATAGAAAATTAATTATTGTATAAGAAAAAGCTTTGCATTTTAATGACGTTTTATAAGCTGCTTAGCTCTAGTGTTAGACAGTTCATAAATACCTCAGGAATATCTATTTGATATGGCCGTAAAAACAACGTCAGACTGCACTTGTTCAAGCCTTTTCCTGATTTTCTGTCTGAAGCTCTTCAGATTCCACATGCAGACATGTTTTGTTTGGCTTCAGTAGTGTGTTGCGTTCATGCGACATATGTGCAGCATGCTGTGAACTGAAGCTCTAAACCAATTTTTGTTGAGAGGACCATGAGACAGATTGTTGATGTAATAAAAACCCATGTATCTACTTGTTTGTTGTTGGTACGACAGTAGACTTGATTACTTAAGTATCGAGAGGAACGTGAATACGGCCAAATGGAATCATATCAAACCAGCTTTAAATCACAGTGTGGAAGTGTTTAAAAAATATATATTTGTTGGTATTATATTGGTTCACAAAGCACAAAACTAAGATACTAATGGAATCGGATGAAAAGGAATAGCTCACACTTGAAGTCACAAAAAACTCAAGGTTAACTTCTTAAAATTGCCAGAGCATGTTAAAAAAGAAATTCTCCTTGTTTTTCCGATGACCATTTAGTGTTGATGTTCAGTGCAGTGGATACAAGCAACACATTGCTCAGTGCGTGCTACATTGCCTGAATGAGTTCTCCTGTTGGGATTTCTCTTGTTCTTGCAGTGTGTGCATCACAATGCAGGAAAGGTTTTACTCCTCGCTTGGACACAAGTGTACCGGAGACCTTTTCCTGGATCCAAGAGATAAGCCGTTGAGTCGCCTCTCAGCAGAACGTTGAGTACATTTATGATGGACTTTTGTGGAGAAAGGAGTGAAGCTGTAATGTGCTGCAGCTGTGTCGTGGGAAATAATGACGAGTTGTTACCGGCTTGTTTTACACTGGTTTGGACAGAACCTCTGTGTTTTTGTTTTCCATCACCGAGGGTGCAACTCTGCTTCACTATGTTTCAGCTGGATGTCAGTGGCTTGAGCGCAATGCATCCTGGTACATGTACGCGCAGCCGGCACACCTCCGCAAGCAGGTGAACTCAGCATTCCCAGTCAATATAGCACAATTGAGGATTGTATTGCTTCAATGAACAACCCTTAGCATAAAAGAATATTCCCTTCAAATATATAAAGCCTTCTAACATGTGACACGTCTCCCTGTAGCGAAACGCTTCCTCCTTACCTGTGTACTTGACCAGTGTCCGGCCCGTGGAGATCTCCCACAGTTTGACCACGGAGTCTTTACCACTGGACAGGATGTACTTGGAGTTCTTGGAGAAGACGGCGGAGCACACCTCGGCTCCGTCGTGGGCCTTGTCGAACGTGGTCACGCAGCGGTTGGAGACTCCGTCCCACAGCTTGATGCTGCCGTCCTTGCTGCAGCTGACATAGGTGTTGGCGCTGGGGTTGTAGCCGACGCCGCTGATGGTGTCCGTGTGCTGGTCCAGCGGGTTGCAGGACACAAAGCACTGGAAGGTGTTGACGTCGTAGAGGCGGAGGGTGGGGTGCTGCGTTCCCACCAGCAGGAAGTCGCCCGCCGGGTGGAAGGAGATAGAGCGCAGCATTTCGGCTTCCTGTTTGGGAAACGGGGTAAGAAAGGATTGGCTTAGAAGAGAATTATAGGAGTCAGCATCGAATTAAGAAATTAAATTAAGAAATGAAAATGTTGCATGTAAGTCCGCATCTCCACTTTTAACCAAACAATTGTTATTCTCCCAGAACCTATGGGAAATAAAATAGAGACATGTTCTCACCTGTATATATTTGAATGCTCTTTTTGCAGAAGGCTTTGAGTAGTCAAACAGCTTAAGGGTGTAATCTCTTGAGCCAGATGCTAGAATCTGTTCAGTGGGATGGAAGGCGAGACAGGTGACCTCATCTACGTGGTCATACAGGGTCCTAATCACGGGGTGATTCTCCATGTTCTGTTGTGCCGTCTCGTTCATCATCACCTGAAATGGAAAGACACACAAAAGAAAACAGTAAACTTAACCATGCTGGATAAAAAAAAACAGGTGCAGTGTACTCCGATCTCAAATATGCCTCACCTCAATAGGCATAGCGCTCTTGGCCAGCATGCGCTCAGTGTCCAGAATCTTGATGGAAGCATCCGCTGAGCCAGTGGCAATCAGCTGGCCATCACGGCTGTATGAGGCTACGCGGCACGGGCCTTTGTGGGATGTTACGTAGCAGGTCTCGTACTCCGACGCCTCTGGAGACATGGTCTGGACATCGGCATCAAACTCCAAATCAATGCCCACGCCAGGCGCCACTGTGTCTGAGCGCCCGATGGCATACTGTACTGCTGTGTCATCGTTCTCCATCCCTGAAGAGAGAAAAAAAAGGTTGGAAACAGTCAGGTAACCTCCAGAACCATCGCACCCCTCTGAAGTGCACAACATGGAGGGGTGGGGAGGGGGGAAAGAGAGACACAGACAAGTCCTACCAGTCTTTGCCAGCTGCATCAGCTGCTCAGAGGGCGACACTACATTCTGTGGTTTGACCTCAGTGATGAGACTGTTGGCGATGCTGGTGTATCCATCGTAGAGCAGCTGGCTGATGATAAGCCTGTACAGGTGCTGCCGGTCCTTAAGGGTCGGCTTGGATCGATACATGATGGCGTGACTAGAAGGGGGCCCTTTAATAGGGACACAATAAAAACACAATGTCAACAATTAATCTCATGACTACGTTAGCCACTGTTACTTTATCCCAGTTTTTCAAGAAGGCAATGCTATCCATCTAATGCGGTGTTGTAGTGTACTGTAGCTACCATATCTACCACACGCTTCTGCACACACACCGTTAGCGCGGAAAGCTACAACAAATGAATGGAACTTGTGCTTAGCTGTGTTGCTAATATTGTTAGCTTGGTTGCTACAGCCTAGACTTAGCGGAAACGGCGGAAATACACGCGTGGATTTAATCCCCAAACTCGCTGGAGGTCCTTACTACGCAACAACGGCGTTGGGTGCCATTGAAGCACACGACCGAAATACTACGTTTTGAAACACAAAAATATCTAACCCTCTTCAAACTTCCAATGGCGCTCCTGGACCCGAACGTGCGTTGCGCCGTACGCGTTTGCGTCCTACGTCACCGTACCGGAAGAGTCTTCCAAGGTGGATTTTCAAATTAAAAGTGCACGGTGAATCGCTACACATCGGTGGGATGCTTTTATGGTGTAAGGTTCAAGCAGGGTGTTTTTTTGGTCACTGTTGACGCCCTCAACCGTGTGTGGTGTTCTAGTAACGAGAAAACAGGAACACGGATCGTCCCACAGACGAGAATCTCGTCTGTGGGACGACTCGTTTTCATTTTTTATCAAAAGAAAAATTGTACAATAAACTATTTTTTCAAACTCAGACTCATTGGCCTTGGCTCACGAACATTAATCACATTTACAATGATCACACACTGTACACACACACACACACACACACACACACACACACACGCACACACACACACACACACACACACACACACACACACACACACACACACACACACACATATATATATATATATACAAGTTGTTATATGTATATATATATATATATGTGTGTGTGTGTGTGTGTGTGTGTGTGTGTGTGTGTGTGTGTGTGTTGTTATTTTGCTTTGTCCGTGTAGCTCAGAGGGCCTTGCAATTGATTTTGAAAGAGAGATAAACTTTTCATGATAATGTAGAAGAAGAAGTTTTGGAATGTGAGGATCACATTTATAAAAATTCAGAGTCTGACAGACTTTGTAGAGGATGAGATTGATCATCAGCTCACTCCAAAATGAAGACAAGCACCAGGACCTGTCAGCAGCTAGCAAGTGAGGAAATGTGGATGATCTGATCTCAGTGTTCTATGCTCTAACCTCAGGGTTCTATGGTCTGACCTCAGGGTGCTATGCTCTGAACTCAAAGGTGAATTGTCTTCATGAATACAGATCTGGGCTGCCTGTGATGCCACTCCCTCATATGCTTGCAACTTACACGTCTACACAGCGAAGCCTGATGGAGAGAAAGATCCCCCCAAAAAAATCAAGGGATGAGAGCGGTCCTTGACATGACTCAGGGGCTCACTGGACACAACATCACATGCAATAACGTTTTACCACACAATAGCTGAGACAGAAGCTTCTAAAGAGGAAGCTGACCGTGGGAACGATAAAGAAAAACTGAGCTCCACCCCACACAGAACAAGCCGATCAACCATTCAAGTTTGTACCGAAGGAGGGCCAGAATGTGGTACTCACTTAGGGGTGTGAGAATATGTGGCCAGGAGCATCACTCATATTTTAATTATAATTGATTTTCTTTTTGTATTACATTATATAAAAATAAAGATAAAACGAGTAGCACATTAATTCATGTGATCTAACAAAGGTAAAGGGCAAATATCAACCATATATGATGTTTATATTGTTTGTAATGGAATGTACATTTTAAATAGAATTGTTTTAGAATGTAGATAGATCACCTTCTTCATCTTGGAAACTGTAATGAGAATTTCTCTTCTGTTTCTGGCATCTTATAATCTAACAACAACAACAACAACAACAACAACAACAACAACAACAACAACAACAACAACAGATTAAAGACTAAAATAGAATAATATGCTTTGCTTCCCGTTTCTGAATTTCTAATACATGCATCATTTCTACTTAGCCCAGCAGAGGGGGCACAAGTACAGCATCTCAAAGACGTAAAGAAAGAGAAGCAGTGAGCTGAGCGCAGCTTTGTTGCCATAATTACAGTCTTGATGATTGTTTGCTTGAAAATGTATTCCGCTGAGCTATGTGCACAGCAGCTGAGACCGTGTCACAGGCTAATACAGAGACAGTTCTTATGGCTTACAGCTTGACACTGACAGGTGTTTGGCAGCTCATACTAGTGCTGTTAGAAGTGGTGCTGAAGACAAAAGTGGGGCACGAGACTGATATTCTTTATCCGCTACAAAGACACAAATGAACATGTGAGGCCTCCAGCTATTCAGCACCCACCCACTCTCAGTTGTCACTTCCTGCCATGTGGCTCATCGCTTCATTTACTGGCAAAAGAAGAACAAAAGGGAGTGTAAAACATGCAGATAGACGATGATGATGATGGCTTGGTCTGTTAGAGAGGTGGGCCTTACAAATGATATATCTGTCATTTCATGTGCATTCCAAGACAGGCAACTTAACAGGTCTCACAAAAGGAAGTCACATTTCAGAGTTGAGGGTGAGGAACTGTTTGTCTCACATGAGTGAAGATGTTCTTTAGTTGTTCTTGCATGATGACATTAGCTTTCTAAATACCATACGAGATGTAGGCCTACAAGGGTCATGTCAACATGGGTGGCATAGCTTAACATGTCTGACAATTTTACTCCGTGGCAAAACAATAAATAAATAAACCAATCAATTTACCCACATGGATAAATGTCTAAATAACTGCAAGAAAAAGTTCAGAGGCTCAGCAGCTTGGGAGACCAGGCGGAGCAGAACACAATATTTGCTCTTTGGTCACTGCAGACCATCAGCTGTAGAACTTGACTCAACCCCGTATCCTAGTAACCGGAGTAACAAGGCCAAAATATCAACAACATTAAACGCCTGCTGACTGTTTTGGAGAGGACATCTGTGCGAGTCCATATAGACGATACACATACTGTGATTGAAAAAACATTTAATCTGACTCAGTCTCCACACTCACGCCTGAAGCTGTGCTTCCACGCTGCAGGACCGTGAGCTAGAAAACATGCGTGGTAGGAGGTATCTTGTTACCATGTCAACACAAAGCATGGTCTCCATCGGGCCTGCAGTTGCCTTGGAGACCAGCTAGAGTCCGTAGCAATAGAATGATAAAAAAAAGTATTAGCTTTCATTCAGCAGATGTCATCTGATAATTGCACAACGGATCCCACACGATGACATACTGTTCATGAAATAACCAAGCTTTAAAAACCTCACTGACATTACAGCTATTCAGAGTTGGAGTATCTTTAAATGTTTTCATGGATCGACATTTCAGAGAAGTGTCCGCAGTTGGCAAGAATCCACAGACTTGATTTAAAACAACCAATCAAAGCCAGTCACTGCTAGTCGGATAGTTACCTTGACCGTCTGCCGATCTGTGCGTTCCCCTCCAAGCAAAGTAGTCTGTCAGCTCAGCGGCGGGAAATGTGAGGCGGAGGGGGCCGTTAGACTCAGCAACCTGCTGTACGACTCATTTTCTGTTCAGTGTAGCATGTGAGTATGGTGGAATTAGCTAACTATCTGGCTAGCAGGCAGCGGGCAATACATGCGGATGAACGATACCTGACCTCCAAAAAAGTCATTAGCTAGCCGTTCAAAGCGTAAATCAATCTTTTTCGAGGAGGTCCTGGCCACTGAGGCAGCATTAATACTTTTACAAATATATATATATATATATATATATATATATATATATATATATATATATATATATATATATAATTAGCAATCAAGAGATGTTTTCAAATGGTATCCAATGTAGTCGAGGTGTAGTTTTGCCAACACTATAAATCTATCTAACAGGCCACATGAGTACAGATACAATGTGTAATGTACCACTCATAACAAATATAAAAAATAACAATACTAGGTCGTTGACATGCATTGTGTTGAAGCGTGTAATCTTTGAAATGTTGAAGAAAACTGCTGCCAAAAATAACCATGATCATTTCCTCAGGATGTGCCAGATTCCTGAGTTTGAAAACTAGGCAATAAATACAGAATACTCAGTAAGACGTAATGATTTCAGAAAGATACTACTGTATCAGCATGTGCGGTGTGAACTGGTGTACCCTCTGCAGCATGATACATGCTGTACTGGGGGCTGTGGTTGGAGGTAAGAAATTCACTCCAGCCACTCACAACTCATCCATTTGTTCTCTGCCTCAGAAAGAGTGAGAGCCGTGCATCAACATTAGCGTTGCTGCACCCTGGTCCATGTGGGTGTAGGAAAAACAGTGTGTGGGAGGAAGTAGGTGGGGGAGCAAGTAGGTCTATATAAGTGAGCCTCCAACTGTTGATGGTAAAGTCAGTCAGCAAGCGTGAGTGCTGAAGGTAAGCTCGCTGCACTTCCTCTTCCATGCAGTCACTTTCACTTCTGCACTATCACTCTGTATTTGCCCTAAATCCTTCTATCTGTGCCGGGGGCCTGATCACTCTGTGTAATCTATGTTTTAAACTTGTCCTCCGGAAGTCTTTGTTTGACAGCTACACACCCACCCAACCCACCCACCCAGCCAGCCAGCCAGCCAGCCAGCCAGCCAGCCAGCCAGCCAGCTTCTCCCTCCCTCTCCTCTCCTCTACTCTCCTCTCCTCCTCTCTGCCTCGGCACTTTTATATTGCATCTTCTCTCTCTCATTTGCATTTGTTCTGCTTCCTCAACAAGAAATAGTTCACTTGAAAGAGCTGTAAGAGATTGGGGAGGAACACACTTGCCCGGATGACAGAACAGATTGAAACGTGCAACGAGGATTGGGCTGTTAAGTGGAGGAGGTTTACTCAGCAGTACAATGGTTCCTGAGTGAAATGCACTTCCGAGGTAAGTGACTTTTGTAGTTTTAAACAGTTTTATGTTCCTTCTGTCTTTGGGGAATGTCCTGGTTCCTCATTCTTACCTACACTGGCAACACCAATTTCCTCTTGTCAAACATCCTCTTGTCTTCCTAATGTTTATATTTTCACGCCACCGTATTTTTTGCAGATGCTTGTTCTTACTACAAGCAGAAGCTGGATTTCTGTTCAGTTTGACTTTTACAAAAAAATATATATTCTACAAGTGCTTGTAGGAGAAAACATCCCTTTGAATAATTAAAAAGTAGGGATGAACTGATACCAATACCAGGCCAAGCGAGTAAAACACCTAGATAGGGCATGATGACAATGGGGCCAATCGATTCAGTTATTTTCCTTGTTTGTATACTATTTACATTATATGAAGGAATTTTAGTTCCTCTTTATGTTTTGACCAATTTGGTGCTGCATTAAAAAGGTTTGCACGTGAATTGTATTTCCTGTTAAAGTTGCTGGTGTGATTGATCTTTTTAATAATAAAAACAATGAGTAACTTTATGTCTAAGTATCTTATTTGTTACATTTTATTTTGTTAAAGCAAAGCAGAAAGTAAAGCGATACAGCTTCTTACTAACAAAGTCAGATCGGTGCATCTCTAATTCAAAGATCCACACCACAGTCGTGAGCCATGTGTGACAATATGACATAATAACATATCTGAAAGAAAGTGAAAGCCCACAGAGGTAGTTTTTTAGAAAATATTTATGAAGCAATACACATTGCTTCTCTTTTTTACTGAAAGATGAACAGAGAGAAACTTTTCCTTAGTTCACATCAACACAAAAAGTGACTTGTGGCTGTACAACTAGCAAAACTCTGTGCCAACTGCTCCTCTGTGGGTGAACTCTGCAAAATCATGTTGAACATAAATGGAGGAGCAGCATCACAGCAACAGGAAATTCAATTTGCTTGAACTAATACAGGCTGTTTCCTCTTTTCACATAGGCAGCTTCTTTACACTCCAATTGCATTACTGCACAAATGTGACATTCTGACGGGAGACAAAGCAACAGTGAACATCAAGGGTGTGCCATTTAATTGGCGCAGCTTGGTGACAGAAGCGACCGCTAATGTCAGCAGACACATTTCATTTGGGGAGATAAAAGCCTCTGATACGAATACATCTGCTCTCATTCTCTGATGTGAGTCACTCTCCTACATCATTTCATCCGTGTGTGTGTATTTTCACCGCCTGCAATATATCTGCAGATTTGTATTTCTACACCACTTAGAGATTCAGTGCTTTCCTCTGAAGAGGCTTTTCAGATATATATTTTACTTTTGATGCTGTAGAGTCATTGTAAACCGTTTCTCCCTGGCTTTTATCAACATGCAAAACATCCAGACTGGATCAAGGAGCCATCTGTCCTAAAGGGTAGTACATAGCTATCATCATGAACAGCTTCAGTACATTTACTCCTGCTCCTTTTTTTCTGTTCAGAGCAAGCCCTGTAAAACATCCCCGCTCAAAATAGATGGATCAGCCCTGTTTGATCTGAGGCAAAGCAGAGGTCTAATGCAAACTGTTCTTATCTTACAGGTAATTAGAGACCTGGCACTGGTACATCACGACAGCAGCAGGGTTACCATGGAGACTGGCAAGCCGGGATTGGCAAACGCTCCAGTGTGCATCAGCTCCTTCGCAGCGAAGACAGAGAAAAGGATGGACTACCAGGCCCCGCTGACGGCTGTTTACATCCACACAGTGCCAGCTCTACCAGCGCAGCCTTACTCCCTCCAGCCTCCAGCGGCCGCCCGGGAGCCAGCCACACTCAATCTGGCCATGCCGCCGCTTTACTCCAAGGAGACGCTCCCCTTCTTGACATTCCATATTGCTAATGGATTGCAGTCTCCGCCAGGACTGAGTCTGGCAGCTGCCGTTCCTGCAGTCAGACCCAAGGCGGCAGGAAAGCACGTGTGTCCTCACTGCGGACGGGACTGCATGAAACCCAGCGTGCTGGAGAAGCATCTCCGTTGCCACACCGGGGAGCGGCCTTACCCCTGCATCACTTGTGGAGTTTCTTTCAAGACTCAGAGCAACCTCTACAAACATAAGCGTACACAGGCTCATGCCCGCCTCTCCTCTGAATCAGAGCCGAGCAGCTTGGACAGCATGCCCGGCTCCAGAGAGACCTGCACCTCCAGTTTGTCTCTGGATGAGCACAGCGAGGATTCGGGCAGCATGGACAAGGCAGCCACATCACCTGCTAATGAGATCACCTGTCCAGCTAGCACTGCAAAGGTCTATTCTGTGAAGACACAAGGTTCTGGAAATGAGCAGAATGTGTTGACCCTTGCAGGTCAGAAGGCAGAAGCAAAGGTGAAGCAAGTAGAAAAACAGAGGATGGAAGGTGAAAAACCACCGGCAACTGCCAGTCGACATCTTCCTCTTCAGAGGCAAGAAGCCACTCTGTTCTCCAAGCAGTGGGAGAGCTCTGTATCCCGGGGGAAATCACAGAGCCATGAGAGCACGGACTCGGGCTTCAGTGAGAGCGGTGACCACTACCCGAGCCCTGGCAGCAATTTACTCGACCACAGTATGGATTCCCTCAATGAATCGACCAAGGAGCACCTTGAAGAAACCGCCAGCATACAAACACCTTCTGGACCAGGCCAAGGTGGACAGGAACCCAGATGCACTGCAAGGGAGCAGGAGCAAAAGACGCTGGAGGAGCGCATATCCAAGCTGATTTCAGAGAATACAGCTGTTGTGGAGGACAAACAGCTGGAGCATGTCAGGCCGCGGAAGACAGTTCTGTCAAAGCAGGGTAGCATTGACCTCCCCATGCCGTACACATACAAGGACTCCTTTCACTTTGATATGAGGATCAGTAAGGCTCCGAACGTTGGGTTGCAAAGAAGCATTAACCCAGGCTTTTACAGTTCTGTGCCCACCCAGCGATCTAACACCATTGAGCATGCCCCCTTAAGCCGCAGCAACTCCCTTCCTTTTAGCGTTACCCTCCTGCAGCCTGAGAGGAGCAGCCCAACCTCTTCCTTTCAGAGCAATTATGTAACACTTAGCCGGAGGGGAAGCTCTGGCCAGATCAATCCAACAGGTTTTGCAATGAAGCATTCATCCGCCCACCGGCCATTGGTCCGACAGACAGCCGTAGACGGCAACCACGCAACAGATGGTCTCTTCGCAAATTCATCTGTGGAGGAGGCGTGCACCAGCAGCCTCAGCTGCGATGGGGATGGCGGTGACATTTGTGGAGAGCCAAGCAACAGAAAGTCTCGAAGGAAGAAAGCACAAAAGTTTGCCTACAACAAGTGGTACATGTACGGGGGAGGGACATTTAAGAAACTCTATGACACCGAAAAGGTCAGCGATGAAGGTGTCGGCAAAGGCAGGAAATGTCCAGCAAACGAGGACGTTCAGGGCATGTCAAAAAGGTCGTCAGCAGTTCAGAAGGAAACGGCAACTATAATGAACTTCACAAGCAGCAGTGCAACAGCGTGCCAAGCAGGCTGCACTCCTGCCAAACCATCCCCCGTCTCTGCCGTGGATTTAAATGTCAAAGCAGGCCATATTCATACATCATGCACCTCTCTCAAGACTCCACTTTGGAGAAATCTGTCTTTGTCAGTACTGCCGATATCTTCAGTTGGATCATTGGTTAGCAACCAAACAGACAGCGTAAGCAGAGCAGAAGCAGGGATAACGATTGATGGAGAGAAATACATTGACTCCACCTTGCAGCTGTGTAAAGCCTGTGTTCCCTCAGACAGGAAAAAACAGAAAACTGATGACAAAATAATTTTCCCTCTAGAGATGGAAACCGACCCAAACACACCGACTCATTCCCATCCCTCTGTCACTGGCAGTGTGTCTCAGCTGGATACAAATCTCAGTAATATCAACCTACAGAAAAATCTAAAACATACTCAGCTCACAGCAACTCTTTTCCCAACTTACATAATCAATGCAAATACACCATCGCCAGCCACTTCCACCCGCTCCCCTGCCAAGGCCAGCTTCCTGCCCAAGTACCAGCTCAAGTTACCAAATGCCTCTGAGCCTGATTCAAGTAACTTACTACGTGTTGTGGATAAACCGGTAGGAACTGGTGGACGCACTATCACCTCTGCTCTGTCATTTCCTTGCACAGAGATACCCTCACTCTTAGTCAAAACTTCTGAAGAGAAACGTGAAGTTCCCGTTAGTTCGCCGTCAACAGATGCTTTTAGTTCCACACAAGACCAGCTCTCCTCGTCTTGCTCAGCCAGCATCCTTTGTTGGGCAGAAACGCCAAGACCGAATCCAAATGCAACATCTTGTTGTGCAGACGTGCACAGGCAATGTTTAGCGACCACAACAACCACAACCTGCCTGCAAAATGATCAAGTAGGATTATGCAGCACTTCAATACAGTCTTCACAATCTGCTGGTGGCTCAGTACCTTTGCAGTTACCCAAACCTGCTGCATCCTTGATTCCTTACTTCCCTGGTACACCTACCAATACCACAGCAAGCAGTACGTCACCTGCTGCTGTCACTCCGGCTTTCGCACAAGGTCAACCTAACCTCAATACCCCTCTGTCTTGCTCACAACTCCCGCCAGCATCAGAGACTTTAAACAGTGCATATGCCACCCCAGCCATACCCTGTCACGTTGTACCGTTTGACCAGATGCAACCAGATGCCCAGAACGTGTTTCACGTTCACACGGCAGACCTCCAGATCTGCTTTCAGATCATATCTGACGAGCAGCTGGCTCTCATTGAACCCCAGATCGAGAGGCAAGCAGGTAGCGTCGCCTCACAGAGGCGTGACGTGGAAGTGATCCAGAACGCAGCTCAAAACTCTCTCGCACTGGAAAGCAGCAATGATAGAAGGAGCCATCAACAGCCAGGACATCAACAAGGGTTGGACCAAAGTGAGTCAATTCTCCACTTAACCGAACTCAAGGATTCCACTCAGGCTACATTATCAGCTGAATCTAGACGCTCTGAAGCACGAGGCTCGCCGGTAGGCCCACACAAACACGGTCATGTAAACACGGTCACTGTGACTCAGAGCTGTATGGGCCATGTTATGTCAACTGCTCTTTCGCTTAAAGGTTTAGAGTCAGAAAGGAGCCACATTTCTGAGCAGGAGCAGACCTTTTCTCTGAACTCTTGTGTGGAGGAGCAACTTTTGCCAAACAGCAGGGTCAGCCAAGGTGGACTAATCCCTCAAACTCTCTCTGGCCAACACAAGCTCAGCGAGACCCCTCTCACTCCCAGCACAGTAAATCAGAACAATAGTGAGAGACTGGGAAAAGAAACCAAACTTAAAAATCAAGCAACTCCATGCAGTGTAGGCACAATGAGAGCCACGGGCGGAGCCTCTGCATGCAAAAGCAGCAGGTCAGAAGGTGGGGAAACCCACCCGCCTCTGAAGGCTGGGCTTGACTGGGCCTCTAGTGCTGCAAATGGTGATGAACCTCCTGGGTCAGTGTCTTCATTTTCCATCAATAAATACAATACTTCCAGACAGTTGAATCCACACGGGTCCATCTGCTGCAGTAATTCGATCGGAAAATTGGCAGAGGCTCTGGATTCATCTAAACACGCAAACATGGGATGTGACAGAGTGGGACCTTCAGATGATTCTGCCCCTACACAGGAAGTGACTCAGGATGTAATCAGCTCAACCCAATCAGAAAAACAACAAGCTCAGATTATGTCAGTGTCTTCTACCATCCAGGTAGAAAGACCCAAAGACACCCCAGCTGTGCCTTCAAGAATGGAGAGCCCTACTGCAGGTATATATGATTATTTTAATTATATCAAGTATTTATATTGCGTATTATGTGAATGATTTACAGTGCAGCACGTGCATTGGTCAGTTTGTGGACCTAGAACATTAAACTTAAAGGTGCTCAATACAAAATTCGGAACATATCCATATTCCTGATATATCTTTGTTTTATATGCTTTGAATATCAAATTGAGCATCTTTGTGATTGTTCATTTTATAAAATTAAACACTCACCATGAAGGTAAATAGCAGACTTTAAAGGTTGTTTGATAGTGTTTACATTCACACAAAAAGTTCAGAACTTACATTTTGGAAGATTGCAACAATCTAGAAATATGACTCTAAACATAGAGTTTGAACATGCAAATGGTTTTGTTAAGTCGGTGACTTCATTCCAATTGATGACGTGTTCCACTGCTGAAGACCAGACTGAAAGCAATAAGGCAGGTCTACAGGCACTGAAGGGCATTTCAAACCTTACATTCACTGTCCATGGTGTGTGGTAATATGGATCCTTGAAGCGAGGTTTGCACAAATGCGTCTTTACATCCCGACGGCAATCAATGAATCAAATGCTCTGACAAAAAAAAGAAGATTAAAAAATCGGGGTTCTGTGGCTTTTGCAGGTCGAAGCCCATTCGATCATTTGATTGGGCTTCGTCATACCTGAACCCATATCTCGTCACATGAGTCTTCCAGCAGCTGCAAGCTTGGCAGCTGTGTGAACATTAGCCATGTTGGTTGGTGTTTATGTAGGGAGGCCTGAGGAGATGGGCTGTCAACGTCAACGACTTGCCGGCTGGGTTTAACAACTTTTGGAGCTTGTGCGGTTAGCTTCTTTCATTATAAAAGAATTGACAACACTTGACTGAGTTTTTAGGTTGAATAGTTTTTTCTAATTGACCGTACTCTTGCTGGTTTCTCAACCAACCCCAGCTTTAAAGATGTCTGCTGCTGTTAGGAAAGTTTCAATATCTTCAATATTTTTATATTGTGTGCATATTCCTACAGTAATTGAGAGTGAGAAGATACAATTTACAGAGAAAGGGTTGTCGTGGGCGTCCCATCAGAGAACATACCTTATGTTGGCCCTATGGCCTCAAGTAATTGTAAATTCTCCAAACATTAGCTAAAACAAATAATTAGTTTGTTCAATACATTCAGGTGTAATAAAAGATAATTGCAAATACTGTTCATCTGGTGTGTAAAGCCTCAAATTCTCCTCATAACTCTTTAACCTCGTTGTTTTGCTTCCAGTCAACTGAGCTGCAGTACAGAGACAACACAACAATATTGTGTCTGATCTAATACTTATGTGGTGACTGCACTACATTTGCATACACATGAATCCAAGCACATGCTAAGGCAGTAACCAGTCTTATCCACAAGGTGGCAGCATGTGATCGGTGGTTTTACAGGATGGAGACCTCATTTTAATCCGGTTTTGTGTACAGCAGAATCACCAAAACCCACTATTGATGTGGAGGTTGGGAGGGAAATCCTGTTGACAACTATGCACGTGACTTTAATTTGGTTCATTACTGCTCTTGTCGCTGTGGCATGTGGGATGCCCACAGGCTTTCTCAGAGAACTGTCAATTAATCCGTCTCTTTAGATTAAAGGAGATTATAGAGAATAGCAAAGCATACCAAGTCGTTGTGGGGAGTAAAGTGAAACAACAAGCTACGTTTATTGTTGACCTAGAAGCGCAGCTATTCGCCTGGAGAAAACTATTGTTTTCGAAAGATTTATGTTTTCTTATTCAAATGAGACATTCTGTTATAAAATATGTCCCAATTTCCATACATGTTCAAAACATAAATCTGATTATAGGACAAAGCCAGTTTTTAAATTTCTTGTTTAATTTTGTTGACATGTTTTGGAACATAATGTAAATCAATCAGGCTATGAATATAAACAAACCTCTCTGTAAAAAGCTTCAGACTATAGATGGACAACTGGAAAGTTGGATGGAGTAAGTGCTATTGAAGAAAGAACAACAAGCACATTTGTTTTCCATAAAGACGATAATCCCTCCAAGAAATATTGTATCTGACCACATTGCTCCAGCGCATAACGTAAATATGCACTGCTTTCTTTAATTGTGGTTGATGGGCCGGATACATGCATATGAAAATAACAAAAACAATACATTCATTATTATAATGTAATTTATCATGATGATTTATTTTGGATGGGCTTTTATCTCAAAATTCAATGTAACCACCTTTTTCTACATGCAGGGTTTTTACATAAACCGTGTAATCTCCTCCTCGGTTCAAACTGACTGATAAGCATTAACACTGTGGACTCGCATCGCAAAAGAAAACGACTGTTTTATTTCCTCCCCAAGGACTTATGGAGGGATGTGCGGCCCAGAAGGAGCCGCAGACACTGGGACGTGGAGGGACCCCAGGGACCCCAGGGAGCTCAGGGCGGCCAGACGGCACAGACGGAAGGCCAGAGCGGAGCCAAGAGGCCGAGAGGGCGAACCTGCAAAGCGTGAAGGGGGAGGATGAGAACGGAGGAGTCGAGGCCGAGCAGACCGAGCCCACCTGCACATCCACGTGTCTAACAGATATGCCAGAGGTGAGATCGAATGCATCCATTTAGTGCTCAATAGATGCATGTCTATACAGTCCCCACAATAAACAAAAGTACAGCCCAAAGACAAAAGATGTCTTCACTACTAGTAACACACACACACACACCAACCCCCATCACATGTGTACTCTGTATACAAACTCCTAATTACAGACACGCAAAAGTTAAATGGCACAGGAACATACAGGATTTATTACAATCCAGCATTCTTTATATTTTATTGTTTTAATTATTTTTAAACTCCTCTAAGACTTTCCACAAATCCCCTCTACAGCCAGGTAGTCTGTTACTGTTACTGTTTTAGGTTTCAGGCGTTTGTTTTTGTGTTTTTTTACTCAAGAGAAGCAAGACATCCACGTCAGAGTTTGTTTTTCTCATGAAGTCGTTGCAGCACAATGAATATATGGTCCCCAAGACGTGCGTCAAACATTTAAGAATGCGGTTTGAGAAATATAAAAGATTTACACAAGTGAACAAATGTGCTAAACAGAAATGGATTTCACTGAAACCACATGCAGTGAGAGGAATAAATCACCAGGCTGTAGGAGCTTTTTGGCCAAGGTTCCAAAACATCGGCAACTCAATATAACAAAAGCAAATGTAGACAGCTGCCAGCCATCATTTAGGCGCTGAAATAGTGGGGAGATAAACGCACACATGGTGAAACAAACTTACGGAAGTGCAAACACACAAGTAAATGCTGTATGTAAATCATGACATCACCAGCTCTGGACACAAGAGGCAAAGATGAAGAGATGGAGCGCGCATAGTGGGCCAAGAGTGAAATTAAAACTTTAGGGTCTGTCATGTGCTGAAATTGGGCACAAAAATATATTTTCCCAAAGATTTACATTTTGGAAAGAGACGTCGGTAAATCAGCGGAACTCTTCTATGAAGGTAAATCAACTTGCGAGTATGAACACATATATTGCCCTTGTTTAAAAGTAAACCATTATGTCCTAATATGTGCAGACTAAGAGCGAGCAGTCTTTCTTTCATGTGAATGTCTGAATGGATCATAATTTACTAAATGAACATCAGGTTGTTAAAGAAGACTCGAAACTAGAGATTGAGACACAATCTCATCTTTACATTTTTTTACTAAGGGAATAAATCAAGTAAGAACTCGAGTCATTTTCTCATAGACTTCTATACAATCAGACTTCTTTTTGCAGTCACAGGAGTCGCCCCCTAATGGCCATTAGAGAGAATGTAAGTTTAAGACACTTCAGCATTGGCAATACTTTTCAGGACCGGAGGTTGCTGCCTGGCTTCGCGACACAGTTGGAGTGTCAAGATATTTTGTTAAATAGCAGAAGTAACCGGCTAATGGATATGTTCTTAATGGAGTAAAATGGATATGTTCTTAATGGAGTAAAATGGATATGTTCTTAATGGAGTAAAACAGGAGGAAACAAAAACACATGAATTGTTGGGGCTTTGCATCAGTAAAGGGGCTTCTATCAACCAGGACATACTGTCCTCAGTTCTTCAGACGCCACCCTCTGGACCAGTCTTGAAACACTGACCTTAAAATGTACTTTTACTTTTTTATGATTTTATTATTAAAAATACAAAACATATAATATCAGGGAATATACAAAGCAAGTCATTTTCTAATCTCAATTTGCTAAAAAAAAAATCCCAGCAATTCCAACATGGCAAGATTTTATATATCACCACGTAATGAACAGTAGAAGAGCAGAATGCTCCATCAGTGTCTCTGGGATGACTTTCTATCATCATTAATAACTCGCAGGACACATTAAGCTTGGTAGTATTTGAGCAATGCAGGAAGCGACTGTAAAAGGTTCAGAGGAGGGGAGGACAATGACGTTATTATTATTGTGGTATGATGGTAAAATTCTTGTCTTATTAACAGGAAGAAGGCAAAGCGGTCAAGGTGGATCTCTTTAAACACTCTTGGCTATCTGAGCAGCATCTTCAGCGTCTTTCCCAGACTCACCCAGGAATGTCTGAATACCCTCCACGGAGCCCTCAGCAAACTCTGAGCAACCTTAATTCATCCGCCAGCGGCTGTCAGACTGACCTTTTAAATTCTCCACAGCTCCCGTTGGATATGAACAACTTCTGTTTCTCGCAACAACCCTGGGAAAGCAGCAGCATCCATAACCAACAGGTCTCGTGTGAATCTAGTTTGGGTCAGCGTATCAACGCAGCAGAGACACAAACAGAGACACAAAATGATTTCTCGCAAAGTAAGTCCGTCCCTCGGCCAACACAAGCATTTCCACCGCAGGACACAAAGCAGAGCAGTGACTCTCCTGTTCAGCAAGGACCTACAGATGCTAAGTTGACGATAAGCAGTCACAGGAGCCCGTGTGTCTCGCCTGACTCTCATTGTGTTCAAGTCAGTAGGGCTGCTGCTGGATCGACTGGATTGAACAAGAATGTGCTGGATAATAATGCCGCACCACCATCTTGTGGACCACCATCAGAGCCTTTTACATTCCTAGAACCTGATGATTATAACGACGGGTCACCAAACGACTACAACAAGTACCAGTCTTTTTTCTTGTCCGGCCAGCTCAATGGCTTCCAGCCGGCCGAGTGTCTGACCAGTGGAGTGAGGCCCGTGCAAAGCTGCCAGGACAGCACAGAAGACACCAGCAGCAGCGACGATGAAGGGAAGCTCATCATCGAGCTTTAGCTGAACAAACACACACTCATATTTAAAACAAAACAAAAATGAAAGTTGAGAACTACATGTGTACACGCAAAATAAGTCAAAATATGAATAAAAAAGTAAACTGTCATTGACTATTTTATCTTTCCTTTTGAATGACGCGTTACAAAGTAAATGGAGAACTTTGCATGAATTGTGTAGAGCACAAGCCAGTGCTGTGTTGGTGTCCACTTGTACCACCGAGTATATTTTTAAGGTAAGTATGAAAGTCTGCTTATGTAAGCATCCTTGTAGAAATTCCAAGTCAAGAAGTTCAGCTATGATATCGCTCACATTGAAAGAAGAGCTGTCAAAAAACATCTGCAAAGCCACCATCGCAGGCAGTTACAACCAAATAAAATCTAATATTATGACGGGTATGTAAGATCGTGATAAATAAAGGTTCAGTCCAATTATTATTTTTTAAAATAACTTAAAGCTCCCGAGTGGTTCTCCTAATGTATTAATTCTGAACATTACCATTTTTATTGAGGTACTTATGTGGCTATCCTTTCTGATAGAAATCTCGCCCCCAGACTCCATTGACCAAATCACTTATTTAATCTTTAATTTTGTACATGTGCAACCACAATTTAGAAATCTAGACGTTCCAAACTTAGCAAAGCTAAGATTGACTCAGCTAGTGCTATCGTTCACATTATTATTATTAATTATTATCTTACTTTGGAAACAAACATCACTGTTTTTTTGCTTATGGCTTGTAACAAAAAAAACAGATGGAAACGCCCTTTAAGAAGGGCTAATTTCCCTTAATCTAACAAACACAATACAAATATGGAACATAACGTGACTTTCCATTTATCTTAAGCAACAAGGGGATGTCATCTGGGATTAATGGCAGAGCTCTCCCAAAATGGAATAAGTGTGGTTTTCCCCATCATGATGAAGACATGAGAGCGCCGCAAAAGTGAAGCCAGAACATCTCAATCCTCCTTGCTGGCTGCTGCAGAATAGGTCATGAACCCTTTCCGTCCTCAAAGTTAGCAGATGGGGCATGGACCAAATAATTAAACACGTCACATATTTTTTTCCCCAGACAAAGGCCTCTATGATTTAAGGTAATTATTATGCTGCATACCAGACAACTCAGCAGTACAGAATTTTCCCAGTTTTTACTTCCGAACTCCAAGCGTTCTCAGTGACCTATTTTCGTTTATCCAGCTAGTTTGTTTGTTTAGCTATGAGCGCACATGTCACTAATGTTCTTGTCCGTTAACTGGTGATCAAATAAATACCTGACATCAACACGCACCATGTAACCAACAGCACTGCTGTTGATTATGTTAACGCTAAGCACTTGCTTTACATTATAAACATACTTATAACGTTTTTATAATTAGGTTATATGCATTCAAACATATGAAACATGCTTTATTACAATAATCATAACACATAATAAAACAATTAAAAGGACTTATATATCAAAATAATTAATAATATCTCATAACTGCTAACTCATTAAAATGTTTTGCAAGGATCATAGTGTATTGTAATTCCCATAGTTGTAATACATTATAATATATAACATTATAATCTTTTCATAATGTATTATAATCACTGTTATAATACATTGTCTAATGTTATTATAAGTTAAGTTGTTGTTATAAGTTGTTTGCCCTAAGTAAAGTGAAAAAAACTGTAAAAACATATGTTGTAAATGTATCTTTACTTCACTTAAAGCAAACTGACCATTTATAATCACATTATAAGCAATAATATTAGATTATCATCCATGCAAAATAAAAAAAAATGCCAGTGATTTTAAGTATGTACATAATGCCTCGTGAACTTGAGCCTCGTATAAAATGCTGCCAAATGTTGCACTACTTCCTTTCCGCTAGCTCATGCTTACACACACATACCTTTCAATAAATCATGTGTCTGAGAAATCGTGTCCTGCACACACTCACTTGCATTAATTACACCCTGTATCACCTTGTAACCTTGCCCAGACAGCACCTGTGTGTGTGACTCACATGCACATGTTGCCAAATACCCACTAAGTAGATATCTGCTGTCAATCAGATCATCCAGGTGAAGAGGGCATTGGCTGGAGGGGCACAGCCCGCTTCCCTGTCTGAGCTTTGGAATGAGTCAGCAGCTATGATCAGGCACGGGCAGCCACGGCATCAGGAAATGATATGTGAACAACTCTGTGCATAATTCCTCAGCTATAGCTCACGCTGACTTGCTTGCCAACCATTAGTGGTTATTACAATTTTGGGGTTTAAATATGTGTTTTGTGTTCATTTTTATACTTTGAAATTATTGAACCAGATTGCGTCAAAAATCACAACTGACAAAATAAATTGATTCAAATGTATTGCACATTTATTTTTGGGTTGGTCCCTGTAAACAAAAGAAGTGTGTTTCAGAGCATCAGAGTTTACGAAACCTGCAGCAGGTGTCTGGCAGTCTGCTCCATGCAGTCCTGGTCTTGGTTCTACCGGGCCTGCCGTGCCTCCCTTCCCTCCGGCGGCCTTAGCAACATGTCCTTGGTCTCAAGCAACCCCATTGGAGTCTGAGGTCAAGTGTGTCTTGAGCCTGCATGATAGTTTGATTTTGCCAGAAGAGTTAAGATTAACTAAATACAAATAGACAATCTTCTCTCTGATAGTCTTACTTAGTAGCTCATACCAACGTGTCAGGATTGAATCTGTTTCATAACCAGTTTAAGGTTATTCATAGTACTTTAGAGGTAAATAAAACACCATTTTTAATCCTGATCTGATTGTGTGGGTCTTATTGTTATTTAAACCTCTGACTTACCTCTGAAGGTAGCTGCTGTAGCCCAGAGGCAGATCTGGGTTGGATAGACCAGTTCTTTGTAGGCTTTCTGATTTGCTGAATTTTATTTATCTGTCTCAATGAACACTTTTATTCACCATCTGGTTGAAACATCAGTTAGAAAACACTGCAAACACTGCAATGCATGATATGTACACTCTATGAGGACAAGAGGCAGAGAGACAATCCATAGTACTTTTCTTGGAGAGCGCCATGATTTTTCAGATATGTTTATATTGTGCAGGTCTCAATCCTGCCTAACAAAACAGGTATGGATCCAAATCATTCTGAGAACTGTGCAGAGCAAAAGGATTGATCAAGCATGATCAAAAACACGATTGTGGACACATCAAAGCTTGTGTTGAGTCGAGCAAATATGAGCTGCTCAGACAGAGCCATTTGTTACAGTGTTATTCTTGCAATGTCACGGCCATTTCCTGCTTCTTCTTGCTGGATTTAGCCCCAAAAAGAATCTGAAACCAGACTTCCAACGATCTGTGGAATTTGAGATTATACTGCATTAAAGGATACGTCTGGCTGTGTTTTTATAACACAGCCAGACAGTGAATTTATAACACTAACAAGTGTCCTTGAAGCCTGATGCCTCTGTGCCAATGAACTCCATTCGTCCAGAAACCTTAGGAGCCGTATCCTTTATATTTACTTTAAGCAAAAACTCTCCGTTAAATTGTTGTTCCTCATTATGAACGCCAACTTCTTACATATTATGAAAACCTTGCCTGTATGGTATCAACCTTTTTAGATCTTAAAACATACATGGATAAGATTATAAATCTATGTTCTTATTTTTCATAGTTGTTTAGCACTGTGCGAAGAGCACGCTACATACACTTCACTGCACGACAAATAAACAGATTTGCACAGTTGGGTGATATATTCCTGTAGTTTCATCACTGTGGGCGTCCCCTTAATTTCGTCCTAACAAAATTATTCCTTGTTGTTTGTCATTATGTATGATGAATGCAGTTAGGAGTTGGGTGACATTAAACTTCAGTAACCAGATATTTAACTTGTAACTATTGAACCAGGTTAGCTTAGCATCGACAGCTGGATTGCACTGCAAAAACAGCCCTTCTAGAAAGAAGCAAAACATTCTTATATTCAATCAAATCATCCGTTATCAAGCAAAATAATCTGTCAATGGGGTAAGCTTTTTTTGCTTGACAAGATTTTTTAAAATAAGCTCAAAATTCTTGGCTCTGAAAGACTAAAATGAAACTTTAAACTAGACAGAAAATCTTAAATAAACCCAAATTCTTCTGAAACAGATGAACAGTCAGCAGTCAGATGCTGATGCTGCAGGATACTGTTTGTTCTTTTTTGATTCAGGATGCAATTGAGTCAAGGGTCATATCATTTTGGCCATTGTTTCATTTTGTTTTGTTTATGGGCCATGTAGTTTTCATTGAGTATGGTTATTTGTTTTCTGTTGTGTGTTGTAAGGACTAGTCTGCTGGAGCAGGTTCTGCGCTGCAATAAAAATAAAAATAATTAAACAAATACATTGTAATTGTCCTTGTTTCATGGCATTCTTAAATTGAGAAGTTGTGCAAATGGTCTTACTCTTTAAATAAGGCAAATAATCTTGTCACTGCACTAGGTTTTATTGTAAAATATTTTTACACTCTGTTTCTGGTTTATTTTAGTTTAAAATTAGCTGTTATATATCAAGAAAAAGTAACGCATAGTTTCTAAAAATGAGATTAATATTCTTTTTGGGCAAAAAATAAGTGTGGATTTCCTAACCTACACACCCTAGTATGTTAGGTTAGGCAATCACACCTCCTTGACCTTCACCCTGAACGCTGGCGTCCCACAGGGCTGTGTGCTGAGTCCTCTTCTCTGCTCCCTGTTCACCTAAAAGTGCACCCACTGAATGAGCTTTGCACTGATGTTACCTGATCCTAAATCTCTGGGCAGACACATATTAACTACACTTCAATTTAGAAGAAACAAGTCGCTTAGTTTGTTAAATTAACTTCACAGTCAGTTAGAGACTCAATCACTTGAGAGAATATTTTATACACACCAGGCTCTTTTCACATCTGGCATTTACAGATGTCTGAAGTGATCCAATTGCACGTAAACAGCTCATTTGGTTAAGTAATTAAAGTTAGGTTTAGACAACAAACATATGTTAGGGAGAACAACTTAATGTCAGGTTCAGGCAGCAAAACCAAATTGTTTGGTTATTTTTTCTTAAAAAAAAATCTATGTTTGTTACATTACACTAAGCCTACGTAACTAAGTGTTAAATTATTTCACATTGGACTCGAATGCTAGTCTTCCGGGTGAAAATCCTATGTTTGACCTTCTTATGCAGGCTATGATTAAAACATAGGACAGGTTATTTTCTTCCTTAAATCTGAAAATGAGGGCCTCTTGTCAGACAAACCAAGCTTTTTCTAAGGGGAGGGGTTAGTTTTCATAAACCAGTGTGGGGGAAGTAAAGGTCTATAAAATAAAACAGCTGAGAATGCTTCGTCCCCTGTGTGTTAGATGAAATGCATAGTGTCCCTATAAAGTGTTTGTCTCACTGATGCCATCCATCTCTTCTGTCGGGAGTAAATAGGATCTATAAAATGAAACAGGTGTGTTCCCTTTTATTTGCCAAGGACTTCAAAGATGTTTTGTTTAAATAATAATAGTAGCTTTGCTTGTTGTTTTCAAAGTACAGGAAACATCTGCATAGCCATAAGCATGACTTCATTTGTTTCTCTTTAACCCTACAACACTAACATCAAGTCATTTTCACCCGAGCGATTGTTGTTACGTTATTTCCATTGTGTTTTTTTTTCCGTCTGTGTTGCATGAGTCCTTGTGTAGCTTCATGCTGCATGTATATAATTATATTAAATGATTCGTTTTGTGTATGCTAATAACTAACTAAATTGTGTAGATGTTGCCTACATTCATTATTGTAAATTGACTGGCCTACACATCACCCATGTGGATGAAATGTCCAAAGAACAATGAATGTCTTTAAAGGTATAATTTTGTGTGTTATTATTTTTCCGCTAAAGCAGCAAGAGGGTTATATATGCAATAAATGCTGCCACCCATAACATGTCGTTGCATGCTATTCCAGAGGTCTACCTTAAGAAGATTTTTAGAGGAAGAAGAACCATTCTGGCATTCTTGCTGAAGTTAATTTCTCCACCAAAGAGACCACAGTTGGGGCCAGGAGATGGAGGTTCCCTTTTTTGTGTAACGTGGCCTATGTGCATTCTCCGTGGTGAGTTCTGCCATTGGAATTCCAAGAAATATGGTTAACAAAATGATACAGTTCACAGGGGAAGTACTCTCCATTGTACTTTCACAGTCATTGCCACATGAGCGATTGCCAAGGCTTTAGTCAACTTGCTTGAGTTGAGCTTTTGTTGATGCTGCTGGTAAGAGACCGCAAGATAAAATAAAAACTACAGGAATCCAGCGCCAGGCAGACTATGTAAACTACAAGCTTTTCCCGTTCAAACAAATGCAGGCCATGTGATTGAAGAGGCAGGTTTCTAGATGTGTTTGCTATCCAGACTAGGTTCTGTCAGGCCTCACACCCTCCGGCTGGCAATTACCTCCTTGGGAATGGCACCTTCCTATCCTTCCTTGGAGCTGCCAATTTGGCATCCTAACACCACACAAGCGCCTCCTGCAAGGGGGTCAGGTGAGACACCGATCATCATTTCAGGGCTCGTTCCACACTATCAAAGCCCCTGGAGGTCCATCTTAATCTTCTACCGAACATCATTGGGTGCAGTGCATTCCTACACAACCTCTGCCTTAACATGAAAGATGTTCTGGAGGTATGCAGTTGTTTCGTGGCGTTCTCAGCTGCAGTTCCCTTTAGAACTTTAGAACTGCATCAGTTGTGGTCATGATGTACATATTGTTAAGATCTATTTTAAAAAATCGCTTTAATACAATAATGAAAAATACGGTGTTCCTACATTTCACACGTAACTGGCAATACAATGTAACACTGCAGGTAGAGGTACTGAATGCCTGTTGTGCATTAATATAGATTTTTTTTGTGCTCATAACATGTCTGTACCATCATAACTTAATATTTTCCCCCTGAATACCCTGTATAAGTTTCAGGATATATGAGGAACACACCAAGAGATTATCAGACCCTTTATTTATTTTTCTCTCCGCCCTGGAAGCAGAAATCCCGGAGGGACCTGGAAGGACGATGGGGCTTACAATGGCGTGACAACGAGAACTGGAGGAGTTACAGATGACTTACACCTACCTCATGCCTGTTGAAATAAGAATGTGGCCGGGGTTTCCTCCCCTTGGTCTGCTCCAGACCCAGTGAGATGCCTTTTTAGCTACTCATGCAAACAGTGGCATGTTCGAAATCTCACTGCAGCAGTTACGACAGAAGCATGTTGATTCAACAGAGTAGCCTCTTGTTTCTTTTGGAGGTTCTTCCATCTCATGAAGGCTTGTTTTGAGTGACACAACATCCTTAAGGTCCATTTGCTTTAGAGGGAACCTGTTAAGTAATAAGTAAGATAGGATAGAGCAGAAATGTTTTCTTATACACAGCACTTATGAGCACAAATTGCAGACTGTGTTTGAATCGGTGGGAATATTAGTTAATCCTGATTTCAGTTGGTACCTTGCATGGTAGCTCCTTCCATAGGTGTATGAATGGGTGTGAATGGGTGAATGATGACATATAGTGTTAAAGTCGGAAGACTAGAAAAGCGTTATACAAGAACAATCCATTTTCCATTACCATTTAACTTGTAAACATATTCTTGTCTTTCAATTACATTTATTTTGTACAGCCCAAAATCACGAGCCTCATAGGGCTTTACAATCTGATATTCATAAGCTGTGTTTTGGTATTTTTTTTAATCTTAGATACAATGATGTAACAATTGCCTAAAAAACAATGTAATGGCTGATACAAAGTAATTCCTCACGATCATCACTTATGAGCCTGATTGGAAAGTTTCTGGGTGTCAGCTTTCGGGCAGCCACTAGCCAATTACATATCTCAGTTTCATACTCTTGGGGGAACAAGACCCTTACTCCCTTACTCACAAGTATCCTAAAACGTTTAATGTCTCTTTAAGTAGCACATTGTGGTCTTCATCAGAGGAAGTACAGAGGCTTGGTGGACAAACATTGAAATCCTTGACATTGATATAGGAGAAGCTAGTGGAATGCTGGCTAGAAAAGAACTGGTTTCAGGGCTTTGGCACTCTATAATGTTGTTTTAAACACATTGCACATAGTCATTTAGAGTAATCCATTGTCATCAGTGCAACTTTAAGAACAGTTATTTTCCATAGAGCCAGTATTATTGGAGTGCCAGATTGTCTCTGACATAAGAAGGATCCATTGAAGAATTGTTCATTCCAAGGAGATTAATATGAGTCATTTTGAGAAGTTGGATCTCAGCTGTACAGCCCATATGAAAACATTGCAGAACATTCTGTTCGTATGTCTTTCATGCCTCAGCAAGACCAATGTTGTGATGAATACCTTTACATCGAGTAATCTGCCAGGGTCGGTGTGAGCTTTTGTTTGACTACATATTGTTTGGTCCTGATTGGGTCTTATCAGTCACGAAGTGTCCTTCCATGATTCCTCACGCTCCTATCATATAACACTTTTCAGGAAAAAAACAAACAGGTTCAGATTAACCACTGGTTAATTCAACATGGATAATAAATTACATCCGTTCTATGCAAGTAGCTGCTGTGGAGTTAAATTCTTCAATAAATAATGCATAAATAATGCACATATAGATGTGCAAGAGGCAAGTTGTAAGCGGCATATTCACAAGTACTAGTCAGCCTTACGGTGCGGACAATTGAAGTCATGGTTTGCTGTCTAAGGAGAGAGATGGACTTAAAACATAGGAGCTTTCTTTTAAATGTTGCTTGTTTTGCTTTGCTCAAATATTGTGAAGTTCATAAAGAAATTGTAAATGTAAAAAGCACAAATGCTAAGAGTGTGAGACAGAGAGCAAAAGGAAAAACAAGTGCGATGTGTGAATTTTTTTAACAAACAATGTTATAAACCTCAAGTTTTGAAAAGTGAAGCCAATGTGGAAGAGCTTGAAACTTGCATTATTTCAACTGACCACCAGGTGGCGACTCCTCTGGTTGCAAAAAATGGCAGATTTTATAAAAGATTTTTTGAGAAAATGACTATTTGATTTACTCCCTCATTACTAACAAGTGTTTTTGGTCTCAACATCTAGTTTCAAGTCTCCTTCAATACAGCATGATGTTCATTTAGTAAATTATGATCCGTTTAGTGTTAAATAGACCACAAAGCAGGGTATGCTTTTGGGTGGGCTTACTGTGATTGACAGGTCTCTACCACAGCTGGTCTGGGAGTTTGTTATGTTTTAACTTTATCCTCTTGCATGTTTTCAGTTCATGAAAGTCGCCCGGACACATTTTGTTCGCCTGATAATGTTTTGCTGACCATTCGATTCATTCCTCTTGTGTCACTTCTGGCACCAAAAAAAAAACAAGATTGCCACGACCAAAATGTCAAAGTCGAGGCTTCAAAAACACAGCCCACAAACCAATTGGTGATGTCACGCTGACTATGTTCTCTTCTTACATGCAGTCTATGAGTAAAATACTGTAACTGTTCATTTTTTTGACTAATTTGTATTATTTGAGAGAGCGACAGCTACAGTACTAGCACGTATGTTGTATGGACAAAGTTATTTATACAACAGAGGCTGAAACGCCTCTGTGTCCGAAGATTGTTTTCTCTTAAAACAAAATCGTCCAGGAGCCTGAGCAAGATTATTTTCTATGGATCTACGTGGAATGGGGGCTCTAAATGCAGACCATCCATATGCTTTTCTGGGGGACCTGTGCAAGACATTCCTCTTTTATCCAGCCAGCGCAGACCTCCAGATTCATTACACAAGTGAGTTTTCTGTCAAAATACCTCCACGATCCAGGATAAGACCCTTACTGACAGAAAATAAATGCAAATGAATATAAGATAAACAAATCGTACATAGACCAAGGGTGCAATTCGTAAAATCAGCTGTTTGCTTAGTTGGCTATGAATTGTGGCATCGTAGGCTCGAGGACAACACCGTACAGTAACAGTCAAGTGGAGAGATTCAATAGGACACTCTTGGAAATGCTGGAAACGCTCCCAGAGAGGAAGAAAGCCAACTGGAAGGAGATACCTATGAACAACAATACAGGAAGAGCCTTCCACCTCTTGTTCCGGACATCCTCATGACTTACTATTGACTTACTCTTCTAGCTAACACAAGAGACTGCAACCCTCAGACCAAATGGAACAAACAAATGAACAAATGGAAAAGTGAAATGCAAGAAGAAATGCAGAAAGGGGTTAAAGTTCTGTGTTGGAATGAATCCCAGCGTTGGAACAGGCAAACAGCAGACTGGATCAGTCAGAAACAGTTTCATTCCTCCACCACCAATCAGTGTCCATACATGGACAAGACAGGGAAATGATGGCAGATGACAGTTCAAAATCCCAAAATGTAATAGTAAGGCACTCTGTATTGCTTTCCTGCAGGCTCCTTTACACTGACAAAGTGTCGTTGGCTGAAAACCTGTTTTAGAAGAAGCTTTCTTAGGCAACCTTGTCAGTGTATCCCGGTAGCATTGGCCTTGTTCAGACCTGCCAATACCTTACATCTTGGGAGATCCGATCACATGCTGACAGCCTGAATAAGTCATCCTCCATGTGCATTTTGAGTGACCTGTTGTGATCTGTTCTGCACGCAAATAAATACTTAGCCGACTTTGTTTTCTTTTGCGAAGACCAAATGTGTAGTAGTGTTGCTTGAAGCCACAAACCATTTCGTATTCCTGCTCAATATCAAACCCCCTCGTATGATTTGTTTTAAACACAAAATCATCCTTGAATATAAACAATGTCAGCGGAATATCAAGTTCCAGTTGAGATGATCTTTTGAGACATTTAAAACAAGCTGTGATAAAAAGTCTAATAATAATGGTCAAAAATGCTCCCTGTGGCAACGTGTACGCCATCTCTTCTGCATGTGTAATTATTACTTATTCAGAGTCGTCCTTGCTCTCCAACACGATGCACGATGCATGCCTCTCATATTCTGGCCATAGACTATAAGAACAGAATGTATTCACCATGACCTCCCTCATTGCTTTGTGGACAACTATTGGTAAGACTTGAGTCTTTTTATTTCAACCAGAAGTGACAGGAAAGGCCAGAGCCAAGAAAGATAATGGGGCATTTTTAGGCAACCAAAAATGTTACAATGAAACACTTTTGTGAAAGGTTAAAAGTTTAAGGACACTCCTGCAAATGCTGGAAACGCTCCCAGAGAGGGAGAAAGCCAACTGGAAGGAGCTATAAAACAAGCTCATCTATGCACAACAGTACAGGAAGAGCCTTCCACCTCTCGTTACAGACATTCTGACAACTTACTATTGATTTACTATTCCAGCTAACACCAGAGACTGGAACACTCAGACCACCAGCAATGATGAGTTGTCCTTGCTCTCCAACACGTTGCACGATGCATGCCTCTCATATTCTGGCCATATACTATGAGAACTGGATGTAGTCACTGTGACCTAACCCATTGGTTTTTTTATTGTAACCAGAAGTGACAGGAGAAGGTATAGAGCCAAGAATGAATTTTTAGGCAACCAAAAATGTTACAGTGAAACACCCTGGTGAAAGGTTAAAAGTTCTAAGACAAAAACAAGGACAACTGCCAGACCAAAAAAAAAGTCACAAGCCCCGCCCTTGCATACTCCTCTTTATGGTCTATCAGTGGCGGCTGGTGGATTCCAATCAATTTCTCCAAATATTCCCATATGATTCAAAGCAAAAAGAGGTATCACGCATGACTTTGCAGTTAAATATTTAACATTTATTCAAACACTTTAACAGACTCTTTAAAATAAGAAGCTTCACTTGGTCCTAGTAAAGAGAGAGAGAGAGAGAGAGAGAGAGAGAGAGAGAGAGAGAGAGAGAGAGATTTAGAAACTATATATGTATGTATGTTAATTTGCTGTTGCTCCAGAGTGCCTGTTATATTGTTGTTGTTCTGATAACTTTAAAATAAAAACATGCAATCCATTAGTTTTTACTTTATTGTTGAATTTTGCGAATAATGTGATTGCAGAAAAATCATGCAATTATTCAGTTAATTTTTTTGCAACTTTGCCCGGTCACAATGTATATATATATATATATATATATATATATATATATATATATATATATATATATATATATATATATATATAGCAGATCTGCAGAAGATGATTGGCAATAAATAGAGATATGAGATGGTACTTTTATCAAATCATGCAAGCGACATGAACCCTAACGGGGCAATTTTAGGATTGTTAATATTTTTTACTTTAAAAGAAATGTTGCAATGACGGTGGCAAGTGCACAGTTACACAGTAAAGGGTCAGTGTCTTTATGAGGAGATGCAGAGTAAATGTGTTTACCCATTCGACATTTAGTTATATTCACATGTGATCTACATTATTTATACAGACATATTTAATGCTGTTAATTAATTTTTGCATTGTTACCTAAACACGCAACATACCTTAGTCTATATAACTCTAAATGGACCATGATTTACTCAATGAAACTTTTGTTGAATTGAAGAAGACTTGAAACTACATGTTACCATGAACTCCATGATTTTTTTTTATAGACGTCTATTAAATTACATTTTGAATTCAATTCCGTTTATTGTATTTAGCCCAAAATCATGAATACAACAGAGGAGGATCCCTCTCCCCGGATGGACAGAAGCAATGGATGTCATGTGACCAGAATGAATGACATAACAGAGTTTCAGCACATTTAATGAATATATGAAATATGGAATTATTCATATGACGAGTAGTAAAGGGCCGGGCCAGCTCCAGACACAGCTGAGATCCATGGCAGCAGGCAGGACCGGTGTTCCAGACAGCCACAATCCATGGCAACTTGAGACGAGGAAGCACAGAGGTCCCCGAAGAGAAGTCGAGGTAGTAATGTGCATTGTATACAATCAGACTTCTGTTTGCAACCAGAGGAGTCGCCTCCTGATGGTCAGCAGAGAGAAAGCAAGTTTAAAAACACTTCCACATCGGCTTCACGGTGCAGAACTAGAGTTTGCCGCCTAATGAGACAATACATCAACCTGTTTTGCAGCTTGAGATGTTGATTTTGTAGTGTTATACATCATTAATAGCCAAATTTAACCTACTATTATAGTTCAAATGGAAGAGTCAAACAGGATAATGTCAACGTAAATGTAATTTACGCAGGTTTTTCTAACAACATTGTTTCAATGTAAATAAATATACAATCCACTTTTAAAAAACTTAACTTGGTTAACAGCAGACAACATGATGACATGTCTGGAACACTGGTGAATTGGGTTTGTGGAAGTTCAAAATACTCTGTTTGGAGCAGTGGTTCTTGCATGAGGCCCATTGTTCTGAAGGGGAACTTGTTGTCTGCCCTGCAGTTCTTGTTGTTTTGTCGGTTGCCATCTGTGTTTCAGTTAATTTCATATGCTGTAATACACTGATTCTCAAACTTTTTTTATTGTGAAATCAAAATATTTTTTTCAGCCAAGTCCACCTTAACCAGTGCAAAGCTTTTCGGGTTGAAAGAAAGACTCAGCGCTGTGCCAGGATCTGATTTAATATAGAAGATAAAATGATGTTAATAAACTTACATTTATATTTGATTGAATATGTATTAGACACGGACTTTTGAATGGCTGCTCATTTTAAAGATATGTTTTACAAATCTCACATACCCCCTGGAGTGCCTTTAAGTACCCCTAAGGGTTTGAGAACCACTGCTGTAATATATTAGCTACATTGCAATTGTGCTCTTTTTAAATCAAAATAAGATGTATGTTTAATATTTTTAAAAAATACTACATTCATGGACGATCCCAGAAGTGAGCGGTCAACAGTAAAGCAAAACTGGACAGCTCCTTCCAAAAGGAGTCTCGACCCTTCTCTTTGACTCACGACCGGGAGGCTTTTATTTTGAAAACTCGCAGCCGGAAGCAAGCGTGTGACTGCAGGTGACTTGTTGCTGAATGTCGGCTCATAATAACCCGCAGTGAGCGTCTGAGCGGACACCAGACACGCGCAGCTCCACCGGCTGTCAGCGGCTCAGCGAGATGTTTCCTGAGGAGGACTGAGGAGGTCGCGCGGGACGCAGTTCACTTTTTTACATTTTCATTTTCTGATGTTTTATGTGTGATGGCTAATGTGTCATCGGTTGATGTGGGAGTTTTGTTTCTCATCGTGGTGACAGCATCTTTGGCAAACGGTGAGTAGTATGATGAGACTGTAGTTTTTTTTTGCTGCTCTTTTTTTTATTAAACGCAAATTATGTTTACATAGAATAAGCAGTGATTTATGATCACAGCACCTGTTTGCATATTGCATATCACAAAACCAACATACAAGTACGATTGAAGTCTATACGTTGTTGCAATTTTCAAATAACTGCTTAACTAATCATCCAAATGCAAAGATAATGACACATGTGTCAGGTAACAGGAGGTCACAGTGTCCTCTCCTTTTTAACAGTTTTTAATTATATGTAACAGAGTACGCACAGCACCCTGGTAAGACCGTAATATTGTTATATGACGTAACAGATGTACCTGGTTTTAAAGACAATGCAGTAAAATGGCATTCCTTTCTGAATTCAATCTCTTTGAGTTGTTCTTTTATTTGGCATTTGGTCATTATATTCACATTACTAATAATTATTAACCAAAAAACAATTGTGTAAATATTTTGTGACAGCACTTATGGTCAACCTTACAATATCGTCATCAAGATATTTGTTATATGACATTTGATTTTGCCCATAAAGCCCAGCCCTATTGAGTTAATCCATAATTGAAATGTTTTATCAGATAGCCAATGCTATAGACCTGTCCACCAGTCACCGAGGTCACATTTATTTTCTCAACCTAAACTTAATATAAATATATGAATTAGAGAGTTAATGCCATTTCTTCTCAAATTGCCGTGATCCAGCAGGTTCCTCTTCTCGAAAAGATGTGAGCCAGAGGAAGGAGCTGGAGGCTGCGGTGGAGATGCTGCTGCCCGGCAGCGAGCAGCTCCTGTCCGGCGGAGAGAAGCCGTGCTCCACCTGCGACCTGCCGGGCGCCAGGAGGCGGTCCAAGAGGTGCACATGCTACAGCTACAGGGACAAAGAGTGTGTGTATTACTGCCATCTGGACATCATCTGGATCAACACGCCAGAGTAAGAGTGCCTTACAGTGCTGCTGTGCAGCGCTTTATTCCTCATCTAGACTTTGCTTTTTTTTGTGCAAACTTAAGTCCCTCTGAGGTCACCTCCGTTGGGTGATGCCACATGATGCACGCCTGCGGCACCAAGCAGGTTAGCGGTTAGATTTAGTGCCTAAAAGTTTGCATGAGGCGTGACAGAGAGCAGTGCAGCAATTGTTCCTTCTGCTTATGCAGAACTCTCATCTGGAATTTTATGGGAAGGGCGAGCAGCTCTTGCTTTCTGAAACATACCTGGATGAGATCAAAGACATTGTGTCCTACAGTGTCACGTCCATGTTTTTTTTTTTTTTTTTTACAGTTGCACATTAATTAAGTTGGGCGTGAGTTGATTTATTTTCCTTTGTGGCTTAGGTGTTATATCATGTGGAATGAATTCAGCTGCAGGCAAAAGGTCTGTCCTCTTGTCACTTGGTGTTGGTATATTGTTTGCTAATGTTTCACAGAAGATAGCTCCTGATTTGACTTGGTAAATCACCCATATATTTTTATTGAACATGTGCAGATTCCCAGAACACAAATCTGAACATTGCATAAAACCACGTTTAACGTTCTTGTTTCATTTTGATGACGTATTAGAGTCGACGGTTTTCACTAAGGGGCATTTTAGATATCTCTCTGTATTACTCCAGAAATCCAAAAAGGCTGTCAACAGCCATTAAAACCCTAAAAATTGTCATGTTTTTTAGATTCTAAATTCACAAAGTGAACTTACCAACGTATTTCATATCAAAGAACAACACGTTATATCAAGTCTGTGTGAACCACATATATTATCCCAAAAAACTACTTGACTTTGAGAAGAAACAACCGGAAGACTCATTTACGAGTTTTAGGACTCATTCCTTCAGCACCATGTCAAATCATCTCTGTGCAAGCTCACAGAAGGTAGTTTCATTATCTTCACATTCTTTGGAGGCCAGTGTAAGGTTAAGGGTTATAGTGTGAAGGCCGTGACACGTGGCCCGTGTCCGGCTTTTGTCGAGCGTCTGGCGCCTTACTTGTGCTATGTCTTCTTTGACACCCATCTGCCCTTGCCGGAGACTATTTTGGCCGAATAAGCGTATTGATTGGGCACCGGAGAAGAGAAACGGGGCTGAGGACATCAAACAAGTAAAGACAAGAGGGCACGCAGAGAAGCCTCCTCCCTCTATCTTTCCCATAGTCAAACATTTTCACAACAACATGGCTATCTGGAAAGAAACTAAGTTGTCAGTGAGAGAGGTGTAAATAAAAAAAAGCATTGTTTCATGTACGTATCCTCACAGCGGCTTGTATATCCGCATACTGTAGGTCTTCCGGTTTCCAAGTAGACCGGTTTGAAAAAAACCAAAACAGACTACCGCCAGCTGGTATGGTTATTTGCTCTCAAGTTGGTGCAGAAAGTAAGTCCTATTTGGCTGTTGTTTGGCAGTCGATTCGTTGTGTCCGGGCCTTTCACCTCCACCTCATCTTGAAAAGTAGAGATCAGATGTAAGGGTCAGATGCAGAAATGACTTCAGATGTGTAGCTTAGCAGCTGGCGATCACAAATCATTAAATGTGATTGACGCAGGTCTTGGTGAAAGCTTCGCTAAATAAATCACAGCAAGGTGGTGTCAGGTTTGTCCCGTGGACAGAAAGACAGATCGTCAGAAAATAACTTGCCAAGTCTCGTTTCCAAGCTTAGTTTCACTTTGGTTTAAGATTACCATGAACTGTTCAGTGGAGGTTGAGAAACGTCCCTCTCTTTCCAAGATGAATAGTTTAAATAACACATTGATATCATCAGCAGGATTCATTTTCTTTATAGAAAGCTGCTTCAGAGCCTGAGGCTAAGTAGTGCTGACTGAGTAAAGCAACCTTTATGTGCAAAATCTGTTTCAAAAAAAGTTCAAACAATTTTGCTCAGTGAAAAAATATAAGTACAAGGTCAGAAATCTCTATATCAGTGTGCAAAATATATACCAGGATAAACTGTCATGTCTGAATAGATACTGGCTAAACAAAGGCAGATCCTGTTAGAAGTTTCCTTTTAAGTCCTTTAATCTCCTGAAAGGGGAGCACTTTTTGCAGCGCGTTCAAAAGAAAGTACAAACTGTTAAAAGAGCACATTGCATTTGTTTGTTCCATGCCTTTTGTTCTGCACACATGGCAATATAATATGACCCATTCCTTTTCTGTATGTGCTCATTTCTTCTCACAGTAAGGCAATCTCAGAAATTAAAGAGATAGTACAAATAACAAATCACTTGTCAGGGGTTTGCCACTACTGATGCATTTTTATGTTAACAGTAATCATAGGTATTAAAGTTAATTTGACGCTTGCCTGAAATTGTTGATGCAATTCATAACAAGTTTGAGGTGTTAGAGAAGGTTATTACATTTCTGTTGCTTGATGTCATCCAGCTGGGATCACAGGTGACAGAAATTGAGGGACAACGAGACTTTTTGTCCCCTGACTTGCAGGTCTTATGGCAAAAAAACGTTAAAACCAGGTACATAACTTTGGTTTTGGGGCCATGCCCGGCAGTCATTTTTGACAATCCTGGGCATACTGGTGAATGTGTGAGGTTGTGGCGTCTAACGTGTTTGCTTGGCTTAGACAATAAACACAGAGGAGTAAATGACAAAGTCACCAGATAATGCAAACATTTGTTCAATGGAAACACCCTGGAGCCTTACCAACAAGACCAGTAGCTCACTTTCTGCGAGCTGCTTTTGATTTGGGACTAAGATACAACAAGACTAATAGCAAACCGAAGCAGTTTGCTTAAGTTTGTCACAAAAAGACATTTGGAGGAGCAAGAGGAAGAGAATTACTCAACATATTGCACCTAATGACTGCACGCACAAGGCCCCTCGTGACCCTGTAACAAGCTGTTGTACTGCTGACAGACTAGTCCAGGGTGTATTTTGCCTTCATCCAGTGACAGCTGGGACGGGCTCCAGTCCCCCTGTGAGCCTGACAAGAGGTCG
Organism: Clinocottus analis; assembly: GCF_023055335.1. Lineage (NCBI taxonomy): Eukaryota > Metazoa > Chordata > Actinopteri > Perciformes > Cottidae > Clinocottus > Clinocottus analis. The sequence continues at coordinate 5,484,643 of NW_027176042.1, read as the reverse complement.
CGGCTGATGGATGGATAGAGGAATATATGTGCTTAATGGGGCCACCATGCTCGGCTGTTCGAGAGTCATTTTACTGGGCATACTGGTGCCGGTATATCAGTGTCAGGCTGTGAGACGCTAATGTTCATCTTGTTGGGGCCTCACGTAATAACTGGAGATGTATCAGGCTTGTATGATTAAACTGTGGTGCATTCAGGGAAGTATAGTAGTAGTGCTGTTTTTTGGTCAACATATGTGTTTGTCTTACGGGTTAGTGTTGGACGAGCTAGACCGAGCTAGTTGGGCCACTTTGGCCCAGAGAGAGAGCAGTTATTCCTTAAATCAGAAGTTGCCGCTTCAATCCCCAATCCTCCAACGCTGTGCTAGCTGTGTATGAATGTCCTGAAGTGCAGGTGGCACCTTGCATGGTAGCCACTGCCATCAGCGTGTGAATGGGTGAATGATGTAGTGTCAAAACAGAAGACCAGAAAGGCGCTAAAAAAGTCCCTTTCCCTGATTTTCTGATGTGTTGTTCTGGGTTCGCCTGAAGATCCTCCAACACCATCCAGGTGAAGTTGCTCAAGAGAACCACAGCTGTACTCCAAAGGTAGCAGGCGGTGCCATGTGGTTTGACTTCACTTTGATGAAATTTATTTTCTTTTTCACTTTGGCTAGCTGGTTCTTCATCATAATTTACAGCCGTTTGGAGAGTAAATGACAAGACGTGAGGGCAGGGCAGTGCGAGTTGCTCACATGCATGCAGCAAAGCCCATCTTTACCCATCATTCTTTCCTGTGCTAACAGAGCTACCTATTGACATCTGGGAATGTGGTGCCATCCACACATCCAATGGGGGAAAAGATGCAGAGAAATTACTCTCATCAAATAGTTGTCAAGATCTCTCATCATTTGGAACACTGTTACCCAGACTGTCTACTGTACGCGTGTATAATAGTTTACAGGCTGGCCCACAGGTCCAGCTCTGACCTATGACCTGCCATAGTTGTGCACGCAAACACTTTTCTTGTACGATGAGGAATTATTACCAACATTTTGCGTGTGCCTACGTTCCATTTGGCCTCTGTGAAAGGGAGTGATGACTGGCTGAACTGTTGACCTGTTTCTGAACGTCTGACTGCTTGTGCGATGTGGTGATGTGGTGGGTAATGTTTTACCACAGATATTGTTACAATAACAAATACAAGCAATGGGCAAAAATATGTAAATTAGACCCAAGTTGTAGAAACTGAAATGACTCCGGGCAATATTACAATTCCCGTGGTGATTGACTGCTCACCATGAAAGGATTCTCGGTCTGGCTTCTCTTTGTGGACGGAGCAACAATCTAACAGAATAAATAATGTTAATATAAGCAGAATACCACTAAATCCGATGAATGCCTGCGTGTTAGTGACTTTTGTTTGTTATGCTACAACAATGCAGATAACAAAAGAGAGAGAGAGACTAAATATAGCGCAAAAGTGATTCTATTACCAGCTCTCCATATGCAATAAAATGCATTTTTCACGCCTCTGTAAATGCAGCATTTACTATTTACTTATCGGGTTTTCATGTTTTTATTTTCAGAATTTTCATACCAAGCAAAACCGTAATATATTGTACCACATGAGTGCTCATTTACAAAACCTTTTGTTCAAATCACCTGGTTATAGTTCATTTATTGCCAAGTAGAAAAGGGGCCTGAAAAGGATCTTTACCAAAACATATAACTAATTTATGAGTTCAAATTATTTTAATTTTCCTCTTCTTTTACTTGTGATTACTTTCAAACATACGTATTGAATTCAAAACACATTGACTTCAATTTAGAAGGTACAACTTCACAATCCTCACAATCCAACAGCCGTGAGATAAATCATAACTGCAAAACTTATGCTAAATAGTTATAGTAACTGCTTCAGATTGATTCAGTAAGATAGATATGAGATGTTACAGTCTGTAGTTTTGTTGTACTGGACTACATTACTCTAAAATGTGTTTACTCTATTGTGTCCCGATCCTGTGGCTAATGGTGGAGGACAAAATATTAAAAACACCTGCCAGTATAATGCAGTCCAGTATTATACTGTCAGCCACCGACAAAAGCCTCTGAAATCACCACAGACCTGACGAAGTGTAAAACATTATACAAGATACTACAATCTTGTAAAATATGTAGTCTGATGTGCAGGGTTTCCTATCTGTCTGGTCACTCCTTACCACATGTGTGTGTGTGTGTGTGTCTGTAGGCACACTGTCCCGTATGGTATGTCCAGCTACCAGGGCTCCCTGCGTGTGAAACGCTCCACTGATCCTGAGCAGCGAAGGAAGGGGGAGGCAGCCCAGCGCTGTGTGTGCACACTGCAGGCTGACCCTCACTGCAGCAGCTTCTGCACGGACAGGTAACTCCAATGTTTACCAGTATTTCTTCTTTTTAGGGAGAACATCTGTCCCCAACCAATTAGCGTACCACTTTTAATACCAAAGCACATATCAGACTGGCATGCTAGGGTCCGTTTAAACTACGCTGGGGCCTCACGCATGTGTAAATACGACTGCCACTGAACTGCTGCAGCTCGCACGCGTGAGATGCTGTTGCTATGATATGGGAGTAATAAATCAAATCTGACCCTATCGTTTAATTTTCATGGGTAAAACCACCAACTGTCAATAAGCGCTTTACAAATCTAAATGTGGCCAAAGTGGCTAACTTCACACATGTGAATAGAGTAAAGTTTGACGTTTTATAAAACAAATGTTGAAAGAAAAGCCTTTGGTTTACATTGGTCTTTGAACAATGTTTGAATCCTTAAGTATTGGTGTTTTTTCCCCAGCTGGCAGAAGAGAGCAGCTCCAGCAGCGCCTGAAACAGACGAGAGGACAGCATCTCTGCGCAGTGGACCTGAAATGGACGTATAAGTGACACGCTCATGACCTAGAAAATGGACACGACTTGTCTTTTTACATGAGGCATCCCATTTCTACTTCGTTCCTGGTCATCAGACTGACGGATGTTTAACCGCGAAGCTGCTTGCACAAAAACAGAAAGCGAAGTGCCTGCATCTGCTCAGCAGGTGTGGAAAATGTTTTTCATTATTTTGTCACAGCTGAGGAATGATTCACATGGCATGCTTGTGTCAACCATGAAAGACTTTGAGCTCAAACGTGTTCATGCCACAGGATGTGGAGGCCCCTTCAAGAGCTGCTGCCACCCCAATCCACCACCTCAACGCGTGCTGTTAAAATATGACATTCTTTACAAATTCACAATTTGTCGCAGTCACTGAAACGTCCATTATATCATCTTCTTCATTAGGTTGTTTCATTAGTTTCAACAGTAACTGTTAAAAGCATTTCAGTGAATTACTCCATCTTCCCATGAGATTTTTTGGAGGTAAAGGGACTTTTATTAAGCTGTATCCAAGTCTTGTGAATATGAAATGTATTGCAATATATATATATATATAGGCTCTAAATTATATTTTTCGTACAATAGTATATGTACTATAAAGGTGTAATAAGATGTTGTATATAGAATTATATATGTGATGATACTAATCAACAGTCTCTGTGGTAAAGTATCCAGTCAAAACGACACTGTTCCGTAAAAATGTGCTTTAAAAAAATAATATTCACATTTATGCATTCATGACCAAAGCAATCGTTTGAAACAATAAATGATGTGAAAATGAATAGCATACAAAGAATTTTACCTAACCCTAAACTTTTTTTTTTATCAAACACAAACCATGTGCAGGAAGCTACCGAACAGTTCAAAGTACAGTTTAACTGAGGAAACAAGCACCAATGAAGTCGGGCCAAGTTTACGCTCAGAGTCAAGTCTTTCTCAGTGTGATGCAATTCAGAGCCCTCTTGCAAAAATAGCAAAACGAGCTGAGAGGAAAAACACACGACACTCGTTGAATATGATTACAAAATGCCATTTCAGGCTGTTAAGTCATACTCCGTCTGTTTCGAGTGACAGCTAGAAGCCATGGTTTGTTGTCCATGGGGCTTCAGCAAAGTGCCACATCACATCCGTTTCAGTCCGACAAAAGAAACACAGATTTCTTGCTTAATGTTTGAAATATTCTGATGCACATCTGACTTTATTTAAAGATGTCCTGCACACTCGAATGTGCTTTTGTAGAGCTGAAAACTAAATGATATGACTGTACTGTGATGAAAAGCCTGTGCTGGTTTTAATATTGACTATAATATTGTTAATATTAAATTTCTTTCCGAATGTATACAAATCTGTATTTCATTGGTTTAAAACCTTTTCACCACATTTTTAAAATAATATTGTGGGTGGAGTCAGGCTCGCACCTTGAGCTAACTTTACACTTAAAGCCCTCAAAATAAAATTTCCCCCAATTTAATGTGCTCGGAAATTTGGTGTCTGATCAACCATGTTAGGTTGATTAGAGGCTCTTTCTACACCCATACAGAGTACGTATAAGGATCATAATGTCATGCTTTCTGGTAATTGCAATATGTATATAGGCGGGATAACACTAATGATCTGTGGTTCAAATATTACATCTGCTCATGGATTTTAAGATCAAACTGTTGAAACTACAGAATATGCACGCTTTGAATATTTTGGTGACTCCTTGACAAGAGGACATTATTCCAGTATAATAAATGGACTTGTAAAGCGTTTTTCTAGTCTTAAACCAGCAGTTTATCATAAATCACAGCTATAGATATAACCCATAAATCAGATTCATATCGTTATATTAACCAATAACAGTGCATGCTTAGTGTAACCAAGTTGGATCAATATGAAAGGCTTTCTTTGAGAAAGCCTTTCATATTGATCCAACTTGCCCCAAGCTCCAACACTAAATGTTTGTTGTTTTTAAAAATTCTCACAACCTTCTCCAAACTCTAACCAAGTGTTTATGAATCTTAATCCCAACCACAATCTTATAAATTAATGTATTAAACATAGTCCATGACTTTTCATAATTGTCCAACATCAATGTTCGGATTTTCTGGTGTGCTCACGATGGCGGATGCGGAATTTAAATTCTTATGTCTCCAGTTTGCCTGCAAACAGCAGAAATGTTCAACTAACGACGGTGAAATATATCTTTATGTGAATAAAATGACAGACACAGTTTTCAGTTTTCTCTGTGGTTGTTCCTGATGTTCGCTGAGGACTTATTGTTTGTCTTTGTCTTATTGTTTGCATCATGTTAGGACCACAGTCGGTCCTGGATCCAATTGAATTCAATCAAGTTAAACATTCTTGAGCTGTTTCCATAATCGTTTTAACTTCTAATAACGCTTGGTAGGAGTGTTGATTTTGTAGGTGTCATGTGGGGGCTGGTTGTTGTGAGGACAAAATAAACATAAAACAAACACCGATGCTCGACCGGGAATTGAACATCAATACATTTCCAGAATGGACCAAATTGTGTTTGCAATTATTGTTATGTTGAACACTATAAAGTACCAAGTCTGGTTTTGAGATGTTATTTATTCTTTGATTAGACATTTCCTGACTGTAACCATCACTTTAATGGTTTCATGGTTGTAGATATTTGCAGAAAAACATAAGTGTGGCATAACTGAAGCTGAACAAATGTGTTTTTGCATAAAGTATACAGTACGACAGTCGCCTTTCATCATCTTTGTCGGTGCCGTTGTTTTTGGCTGGAGGAACTATTTCTCTTGTGGCAATGTGTGAAGACTGGAACACAAAACGCCTCACCTGGATGAACTCACATGGCTGCCTCTTCTATAACATACACAAAGTTCAAACAACATAATAATAATACATTTGATTTATATAGCACTTTTCAAAATACTCCAAGACACTTTACAAACATCAAAATCTTCATAAAAGAGCTACACAATCAAAAGCAGTTCTGAAAAGGTGGATTTTGATGAATAACTTAGGCCGTGGTTACACTTGTGTGACCAGATTAGTGTACTTGTTTGTTGAAGAATAGAATTAATAAAAAGCTCTACTAATTTGGTGACCTAGAAATTCTTCACAATTAAACTCTCACATTATTTTGTCATTTAAAAGCTTTTATTTTAAAAGAACAGATGAGTCGGGTTTTTATCAGCATTGACTTAGGACTCAGCAGGTCTCAGCTGTGCTGCAGCCCCAGTTTTCCTCCTCTCTTTCTCTTTCACTCCTTTGTGAGAGTGAAGATGATGGAGATCTACGTTTGAAAAACTGTCCAGATTGTGCCTACATATGGTCCACATATGTCTGAAATCCGAACTGATGTTAGATGTGCGCAGCGTACATACTGGACACTTAATGTGTCTTGGCATGATAGAATGATGTAATACAGAGTTTCACTAAGGCGTTGCTCTTACGCCGGGAGCCGTCTCTGACCTGTCAAGTTGAATCCTCAGACCTAATTACTTACGGAGAAGCGTAAAAATGATTTCAGTTCATCATAAAACTGGCGGGTTTACACAGGCGGGGAAGCTTGGGTCGGTCTGCTGGGTGTGCTGCCACCGCGACCCGACCCCCGGATAAGCGGCGGAAAATGGATGGATGGATGGATGGATGGTTTTACACACATTGTGGCGGGCTGGATGTCAGATCACTTTGATTTAGGTTCGGATTTGAATGAGGCTACACAATGGTTGACTAGGATTGGAAATTGATCCAACAGATTGGATGCTATATAGGCTTAGACATCGGCAACAATCTGTGACTGTAATACCTGGCGTAGACGTCACCACTGTGTTACCATAACACCTGAAAGTGTGGGGAGAAAAAGTCTCTCTGTCCCTCTAAGCCTCTCGTATGCTGTGGAGAGACATTGCTTTTGCCTGCATGGTGGCATTGCTTGAAAATAGATAGGATAGATAAGATGAAAAAATGTTCCTGCAAAGCCAAATGTTAATGGAGGAATAAAGCTTTCCATGTGCGACTTTTGCACCTGGCATTTGGAAAAGAGTTTGATGTTCAAACATGAAAGCAATATGGGTTGTTAAACTATGGGCAGGATTAAATCATGAATCCACATCCAACAACTTGTGAAGCCAAAAGACAACACCAATACGGAAAAATGTGCACTGGAATTTGATAAGATCTCTTATACGGATTCAGTTTACGCTTACACTCTTTCATGTGTACAAGGAACACAGAAGTCCACACTGAAGGTCCAGTGCAGTGTGGAAACACTGCACTGGACCTTCATTAATGGTACAAATCACAAATCAATCAAGCTGAAGCGTATCTCACAACCTGTGCTTTTCGCACTCGATAGTGTCAGTTTTTACTGTTTTTTTTAAAACATCATTTGAACTCTCTAAAGGTTAAGAATCATGCAAATTAGAAATACAAATTTTGATAAATATGTTTCCTTACTATCATTCTGAAATGAGATATTCAGGTATATTCATTTACTTTCCTGTTTTAACTGCTGCCGTAGTTTGGGTTCGTATCAGACTCCACTCTCCATTTAGCTCTTGTTTGGTCTCCACCAACTCCGACGCTGCGTTCACACCGAAAGCGTTGCAAATTTTTTGTGCAAGTAGATTACATGCAAAGTCTATTCACAGACATGAATGATGTGAGCAATGCAAATTCCCGCCTGCACGAATGATGTGAGAGGCGTGAATGACGCAACACCGAAAAATTTTAAATAAATGTTTTTTTGGCTTAATACCAAATAATAGACATGTTTGAGTTATCACTGTTTCCATAAAGGTGATGGCCATTGCAGTGAAAGTCAAGGCCAGAGAGAGTTGAATCAGGAGAAACCATTCAAAAAAAGAAAGGAGCATTGTTTATTGTTAACTGATGTTATGTGACGATAAAGACTTGACTGAGTCTTTGGCGCTTGGACTCTACAGGGAGATTCGTAATTGAAGGCCGTCTGCCCCGATCAGCGACAAGATAAATCCCCCGTGGAGTCCAAACCTGGTGGCGGTGATGAGGGTGATAGAATGATGAGTTGATGCAGCTAAAAAATCTGCAGAGACTAGGCGGAGATGGGCACGTGGAGAGCTGCGTAACAGCAACAATTGTTTGGGGTTGCAGGTAGATTGGGGCTTTGGGTTCAACAGTGTCAAAAAATGTGATGTTTATTTTGTTGGGAGGCTGTCCACATTGTTATTGGAGTGTTGAGGATTGGCTTATGTAAACTACGATTTCTTTTATTTTCTAAAGTTCTTTCCATTTTTCATTCCTCTTTTTGGACTATAACTATGAAGGTTTTGAGTGAAAATGTGCTTTAGTACATTTCTGTTTTTTTATGACAAATCTAAATATGGTCGTGGGAAAATCTATCCTGCTGCAAAGATGGTATTGAACTTGTGACCGAGGTCAGAGCATGTTGAACCACAGACACCCATTACTCACACTAATGTAGGGTCTGACACCTGTACACTTAACATGACCCCATCAAACAGCATCGGCACGTTTTATCTGCCAACTCTGCGTACAAGGCGCCAGTTAATCCTAATCCACCTGTTCAGCCTCCCTTTTTGGAAGTTTTTGAAGCTGTATCTACAAACACGTATTAAGCGTGTCACCAAGGTCAGATCAGTAAATCATTGTCTACTCCCACTATAGATCCTCCCTCGCACTTGACTATATATACACCAAGATAATTGCGCACTTCTTCAGTTCCTTCTCGGACTATGTACCTAAGATTGAACCACTCTTTTAGACTTTCTTACGCTGTGAGTAAACTGAGTCTTTCAGTACAGCGGGGGCGACCCCCGCACAGTGTTTTAACCTTATAACCTTTTAAACATATATTACTTTTTGACTGTTTTTTTTACATCTTGCGAGGCTGACCTCCAAAGAAAGACAGTTGCAGTAAAAGTATTGTATGTATAATAAATCTTGTTGAAATAAATCTTTTATACTCTGGAATAAGAGTCTAGTTATCCACTTAATGGGGACTCCTGTTTAATGGAAGGAGATAACTTCCAGGTTGTTGAGATACAGAGGAAAACACAGGGCCATTGTGTAAGTTTAGTGTAAAGCGGTTCATCGTCCCTTTCTATTAGAGGAAACAGTTTGCTGGATTACGTGGCTCAATAGTGCAGGTAGGCCACGAGGAAAGCCAGACGAAAGAGGTTTTTAACATCCGTCATTGTCTCTATAAATTGTAATCGAAAGCAAATTGAGAGGGTTCTAAAACGGGCCCTCCTTACACGGCAGGCCTTAGGGAAAGGAGCTCCCCCTTAACTTTGACCAGGTCGAGCCCGTTACAAGATCATGGTTCTGGGACAGGGATGGGCAAACCTTTTAATACATGAGTGTGCAAGGGAAAGGAGGTGATATAATTCTGCCCTCCATCCCAGGAGTTGGATGAATTTCTAGCCCAACACTTGTGACCTCCTGATAATGAGGCGTCACACCTAAGGTCAGCGGTGTCAAACTCATTTTCACCCCGGGTCACATCAGCATCGTGGTCTCCTTTAAGGGGCCGGTTGTAACTGTAACACTGTTTTTTTTTTGGAGGGGGGCACCATCGTAACTTTTTTTGAGCAATTAAATATATCTCTTGTTTTGCCTGTTTTGTCATATACACATGCTTAAAAGGTTCCTAATATTTCTATACTAATTTCGGCATTATAATTATTATAACTATGATGATTTTTTTGTTGCATATGTTGAAGTGCAGGCGGCAGAGAAGACGTTTGCGGAGGTGGTCTGTACGACCACTTGAAAAAAAAAGCAACTGCCAGAAATTACGTTCTTAGCGGACCAATCACAACGCTTGCGGTCCACGTCAACGCAACGTGTAGTTAGGATTTTTAGGAGGTGCACGTCAGGCTACGGCGTAGGGGTGTGCGTCGACGGCGTAGCTACGGCTTGACGCAGAATCATAAACTAGGCTTTATGGGAGCGGCGGCGCTCGGTGCATCGCGGGAAACATAATAGGCATGCTTTGTGGGGAAATGTAGTTTTTGGTCAAAGCATGTTTTTGACCTATTTATTTTTAGACAATAAGACCTTAAGGCAAAGCTCTCGCGGACCACATGAAATGACGTGGCGGGCCATGAGTTTGACATATGTACAGTAGGTGTTAAGCTCTGAAGTTGGTGTCAGTTTTTGATTTGTGGATCAAATTCCCTCGTGCTGGAACAAACTCGAAACATTAAGTAAAGACCCGGAAGCAAAGTTATTTAAATAAAGAACTGGGCTTACTGGTGCAATGAAATATATTGTGAAAACTCTCCTCAAATGAGCTTTAAGCAGCTGTGCCCACAAATCACTTCATCAACATTAGAGACGACGCCACGCATGATTGGCTAGAAAGGGGTCACATGAGAAAAGATGCGTGAACACAGACGTAGGTTTCATACAGAAATACATTTAATTGGGACATGAAATGATACAGTGCGCACTAAAACCAACTACGAATTGTTTGCGTCACACAAGCTCAAATTATCGCACATTATGGCAGCATTGATCGTACAGCGGGAAAAACATAAACATACGTATGTGACAATACTGAAATGTGTGTATAGGTTATAGGTTAAACCACAAACAGACTGAGCAGAAGACGGGACGTACTGAACGATGATGCGACTGCTTAGCTCTGAAATCCAAGCGTTAGACTACAAAGTGACTTTGAATCATTGAAACCAAACTAAATGATGATTACAATACCTTTAAAGCGACCTAGAAAAGCCAGCTTGTAGGATTTAGTGGCTTCATGCAGTAAGGTTTCAGATCCCAACCAACAGGGTACTCCTCTGCTCACTGCTCCCTTTCCAAGCATGTAGGAGAACTAAGGTGACCTTTGCATAACGTTAAAACATGAATGGCTCTCTAGAGCCATTGTTTGGTTTGTCCATTCTGGATTTACTGTAGAAACATGTCAGTGCAACTAGGTGGCCAAAAAAAAAATCCCTGGTTTGAGTTACTGTGTAATTGACCACTTTCTGCTGAAACATTCTTTCTAGAAGGAGATTAAATTAGAGGTTAATCCGACCAATCCCAAATGCAGGCTGCTGCTAAAGTACCTTATTCAGAGGATTGTTACAGAGACTCAAGTTTGTTTTGGTCAAATCAATTTCATATGATTATTTGCATGAATGTTTGAGTTTATTGCCTCAATTATTTGACATGGTTGTCAGTGAATTGCATTTGGTATGTATGCTGTGACACAAAGAGTTTATGTTCCACAGGAAAGTGAATTCAACGCTGTCCTGTTTCACTCTCAGTTTGTTCAGGTTATTATCTGTTTGTTTTTGCTGGATTTTTCCCCCAAAGCAAATTCTGGCAGAGGTTACTCTCAGAGATTGACTGCTATGTGGAACATGCTTGTTTTGAATAAAAAGGGTGTAAATCCCAGCAGCTGGCAACTGCAACCAAAGTTTGTGACACATTTATTTTTTTTACTTTGAACCTTAGTGAAGACCTTACAGAAGACTGCAGCTCTTTGCACTCTGCACACATCTTTTCAATTAAGTTTGACTTTGAAATGTGACCCAGTTGTATGTCTTTAGAACACAACCCTCTGGCTGGTGAAGCGAGGGGAGCCAGAGGCTCGAGATGTCCAAGAAGAAATGTAAGATACGGTCACGTATCAGGTATCTTTATAAGCTCTTAGAATGCCAAAATGTACATTTCCATACAATATTTATCATTTGATGATTGTGTTATTCATGTTTATTCTCCATTAATTGGTACGTTTGACACTGAATTAGTTCATCTTTATCTCAGTAATAGTATCCAAATGAGTACAAAATATCACTGGTATGGAAAAACTGCACAGACAACAAAATAGTATGTAATGAATGTAAATGTTGATCAAAATCTAATTCCCTTCTGCTCATAAAAAAGTAAACAACTCAAAAGTGGACACAAAAGGCCATTTCCAAAACTGAAAATCTAATAATTTTAAATATAATATTTTTCGTTCAGCTTTTAAAATTTCCAAATGCCAAGAAACATGACTGACGGGCAGTGGTGGAGGAAGTACGGACGTTTATTACTTAAGTAAAGTACAAGTACCCAGGAAAATAAAAGTAAAAGTACTACATCAACAATCCTAATTAAGAAAAAGTACTTACTTTTAAATTTACTTTAAGTATTAAAAGTAGAAGTACTCATGCAATGGGTTGTCTCTTAATGTCTAGGGCTGTACCATTTTGATAAAGAATGCAGATATAGCTACTGGTAATACTTATGCCTCTACAGAAGTCACTACTAGTCATAATTATAAACAACCAAATTAAATATATACATTTCAAAAAGTCTGGGACATTAACTTCCCATAGCAAGAACACCGCTTACCTTGACATGCTTCTTTGAATTGGAAGGCAAAGACTGCTAGCCTTCAAGAATAAATCGGGTTGTTTGGGAATGCAACCCAAAGTGGGTGATAAACTCCATCTAGTGCAGTAAACTCACTGCAGTATAACACAGACGTATAATCAACATATTTGTAATACCAACGTAATCAGGGAGAAAATACGTTTCTAGTCAAAGTAATTAAAGATGCGTTTTAGTTCTGGGGGAACGTAATTTGTAGGAGACAGGGTTGAAATAGTTCAGATGGTCACACAGACCGGCGAGCCCGCAGAAAATAGGTAGCTAACTGTGGCGTAGCTCGGATCCTGCTACGCGGACTGATGTTATTGTTGGGCCGCGGTTACATTCCACCACTGCTAACGGGACTTTGAGAGTGCAGCTACTGAAAGACTGCATACATTGTGATGATAAAACAAGTGTGGTATTGGTCTCACTCCTTAAGAGACACCAGCTGAAGTGATTTTTCTCAGCTTTGTAAAGCCTAAAACCCGCAGCTTTTGCTTTGGCAACTGAGCTGCTTCCCTCTGTTGTGAAAAAGGGGTTGAATCTGTAATGGTCGCTTGAGGCTATATTTGTGAAGTTATGTTTGAGGCTGATGAGACCAGACTGGACTACTGGGACTCTATGTTCGGACAAACGACTGCTCTGGCACTCCAAAGCCACAGATTTTTGGGCAACATGATAAATGGGTGTTTTGTTTGCTCCCGATTTAAATGTAGTTATTTTTCTTGACATTTGAGATGTGCTGAGTGCATTCCCACATGGAAAGGTGAGCAAGAGGTTAGCAAACAAAAGCCAACGCATGCTGTGGATGGGATCAATGCATCCCGTGATGAATGATCATTCCACTTTGTGGAATGCTAATGCTTATCTTATAATAATAGTTATTATAACTTTATTTATATAGCACCTTTAAAAACAAAGTTTACAATGTACTTCCACAGATAAGCAAAGCATAGACACACTTAAATAGCGATTAACAAAAAGGGCCATACCATAAAGGCATTGAACCGAACAAATAGCCAAAACAGTGGAAAACAAACAACTATATAAACTATATAAACAAAACCAAAATAACATAATGGATCATAAAAGAACATAACATCTTAAGATACTTAAGCAAGTTGTAACTTGTTTTAGGCAAAACATCCATACTTAGGCAACTTGTTGAGGCTAAATGTTCCGCATGAGAGTTTGCAAGAAATGCCAGCTGGACCCCTCGTAGTACAACCCTCCTCAGGACTCGCCAAGCAAGCAAAGCAGAAAGCATTGACGGGGATTGTGTGTGAAAATAAGGCTCTTGTTGACGGATTTTGTTTTGAAATGAAACGTTTCCACTCAAGTGCAAGGCTCCTGAAAGAAATACAGCCTCACCCTGAATCCTACGAATTGGCCGCAGCACATCCCTCACACTATGTGCCTCAAACCACCACTGCTATTTTTACAGATTGTGTGGAGGAAACACACGCCTCTCTCTGCGGTAATACATGTCATGCTTTTGGGCACTCTCCTTCTAAACGGCGTAGTTTGGAGGCTGATGGTTGTTTAAGCCTCGCCGTCAGTGCCGGGCCAGTGTGTAAAGCAACCTCCAAAGTGGTTGCTTCGGACACTCTGACACAAACAACGGCAGCTCTCGCTTGGCCCTGACAACTGCGGTGTATCATGTGCTTGGACGACTGCCCAGTGGAGTGAGACCCATCCATGGTTTGTGGGCGACTGGCTCTGGGAGTGGAATTTAACTCACGATAGCGTGACCCTCACAGCCGCTGCTCAGCTTTGCCTATTCCTACCACACAGGGTGCTCTTATCCATTCTGCTGCTGGGCACGTGGTGATTCGGCAGCAGAATATTTATATATATATATATGTATATATATATATATATATGTATATATATATATATATATATATGTATATGTATATATATGTATATATATATATATATGTATATATATATATGTATATATATATATATATATATATATATATATATATTAGTGCTGTCATATTAACACGTTATTAACGGTGTAAACGCAAACCAATTTTAACACCGTCAATTTTATTAACGCCGTTAAAGCATTTTCTTTTTTCTTTTTTTCTCGCGAGCACCATGCGGGATGTAGCTCAACCGGAAGCAAAACAATAGGCACGCCATTTGCGCTTGGAAGCTAGGCTAATGTTACGGGTTGAAATGAATGAATGGTGAGCGTGATGCGGCAAAATGAATGATAAGACGTGGTTCCCTTGACAAGACCGAAGTGGTAAGAGCCATTTGTCATTGTGAACTGAGCTATCATTGTAGCTATCCAGTCTGAAATACCACCCGATGGCCGAGCACACAGCTGATGCTAACTCTGCGCCCCCTTCTCATAGCCACACACGAATGGATGATTTCCGACAGAAGGAGATAGGAGCTGGTCAGTAGGGACAAATAAGTATAATATATGTAGTGTAATTGTGAAAAACAATTAGATTATAAAAAATCTATACCTTTTAATTATAAAAAATAAAAGAAAGAAATAATTATAAAATTGTTAAAACTTTGTGATTCTGTCTAGGCCTTTAGAGAAGGCTTGAAAAGCCCTTTTGGCCCGTCACTGCTGAATATAAATACTGGGTCAGAGGTCTATGGGTTTGGCCACGGAATAAAAAGCACCTCTCTCAGGATGTTGTGCGTACTATTGTTGTGTTCCAGAGCATCTCAGTCAGCCAAATGGACAGCTTTTCAGCGTTAGTGTGTGCAAAAGAGTGAAGTCCTGTGCGTGTCCTTTGCCTCACATGCTTTCATTCATTTAACGCAGTGGACAGGAATTTGGCTTTCAGCACAGTTCAAAATGATGCAGCTGCTATTTCATCCTGTCATGGCCAAAGTGAGTGGTAATGACCGCTTAGCTATTTTTGCCTAATTCAGCATTTACGCCAGGAAAACCATTAATGGTCCCTTCAAATGGAGAGTAATAGGATGGTTTATTTTCTCTTCCTTACAGTTCTGAGGGATAGGGAAGAAACAAATCTCCTCTGTCCTGTCTTTTCCTGTCCTGCTAGGTTTGAAGTATGTGTGTGGTCATTACAAAGAGCCATCTCAGGGGCAATCTCAGGAGGCTGTTCCACTGGTGTATCTCTCACCTGGCATGCTGAGAGCATCAGAGGAATTTCATACTCTATGGTTTTGTACAGAGGAAATACAGTGGAAGGATTCTGGTCCGCCTGCCCCTAAAATGATCTCAATCTCCCGAACATCTCCAGTTTCTCTTTGACTTACTCCAACCTACAACCAACACTTATATTAACGCAGTGGTTCTTAAACTTTTTCTGTCAAGCCCAACTTTGGAGGAAGAAACCTGTTTAGGCCCCACCGCCCCAACAAGATTGTAAAAAAACCTTTCCAAGTTTTTGATTTCATCCGTGCTTTTTTAAATAATAGAATGAAGAAATCCCTTTCAAGGAGACAAAAACTAATAACATGTGCTAAAACTTTGTTAGAATATTGCAAATAAAGTATATCTGTGCAAAAAATAACTAATATTTGGCAAAGATATCACCTATTGTGGCGGCAAATAACCTGTTTGCACTTAATATATTTTCTAGATAATTACAATAACATTCAACTTGTGCAAAACAAAATGAGTAAAGATATGTGAGTCTTGTATCAGTATTAGAAGCTGCAGTGAGCTGCATCCCTCTACAAATACTTTTTAAACGGAGTTGTAGATTTGATACAGTCGCTCTCAAGTCATGCTTAATGTTGAGCTTAGATCTACATTCTGTTTTGAGAGACGCAACAGCAGGAAAGACCTCATAGAGGTCGGCTTTCAGCAAAATGCCATGAATTGGCGAGTTGCACATGCGCAGTGTGACATGTTAACGGCGTAACGTAAACATTTCCACGGAACTACAGCCATTTCTTCATTTATTTATTATTAACATTTTATTATTTGTCTCTGTAAACATCATAGTTGGACAGTGAATTAAGGTGCTAGGATTCTGATTCTAGCTTGATTTAGAACAATATGAATATAACACACTCTCTGCTTTTGTCGCTATTTTCTTCTGGTCTTGACATTGTAGGTGGTCTTTTTCATTACAACACTGTCAAACATAGACCAGAAGTTGCTGTTCCAATCTAAAACTGCTAAAGCCCCTTTTCTTATTTCAGAGAGAGCACAACTTTAATGTGAGCATGAGCTAAACCAAAGCAGCTGGAAGTGGATTTGACAGCTTTTCAGAGATTTTGGGAATATTTGGCTCGGGTTGATTGGGTTCACTGGCCATAGGAGATAACCCCGAGGTTGGGGCCGGCCCACCTCCATCACCAGCCAGCCCTCCCTCTGACATGCACTACCCCGCATGCACACATGCACGTGTGCTTCACAGAACACGTTAAATTGACTCTAAAACCTAAACTCAATAAATCCCTGACTGACTTCTATACTACTTCTCACGATTTGTACTCACACTCATTGTTTCTATAACCAGCATACAACACTACTGATCGCGATCTGTATTCACACTCGTGAGTTGGATGTTGTTTGCAGGTTTTCAGAGCTTTTTAGCCATTTTAGGACATTGTGCCTTGATTTTAATCCAGAACACGGGAACTCAAGCAGACTTGAAACTCACATTTAATTTTCATTTTTGGGGCAACATTCGTAGTCTATTGACGTTTGTCAGGAGTAAGAAGCTCAGACGCACAGACAGATGTATCGGTCATTTTTCAAAATAAAACCGGCCTTTTTTTTTCATTCTTTCTGTGCGGACCGGTACCAAGGGGACGTTGCGTTAATCGCTCGCAGACTTCAGGATTTACGTGTCTTCAACACGTAAATCCTTTAAAGGGGTATACTGATATTGTTTTTTATTCCCATGTGACTATTATGCACCTGGGCTGCAGAGTTAGTTTAAGTTCTGTTACTTAACTTATTGTTACCACTACACACACACTCACTCTCTCTCACACACACACACACACACACACACACACACACACACACACACACACGATGCATTGAGTGCATGGGCAACGCGTTGTGTCGTGTATTGAGTAGGCCGGTCTGACAGTAACTCCCGGGCCACTTTTTTCACCCAGTCTGCCCCTTCCTGTGGGAGGAGGTAAAACCAGAATTATCAGCTGTTTTTTAGATTAGTATTTTCCTGTCTTACATTTGAAAGTGCTGCTGAAGTTAAATGATGATGAGAGTTATCAATTGATCACACTTTGATATCTCTTAATTTCATTAATAGGTCAATTAATCCAACTTCCTTTAATTAATCCAACTCCTTCCTTTTAAAATTGAGAGCATCATTCATCTCTTTTACAAAGCCGGCAAAAAGACACATCTCAAGTGAGTTTAAAAACTTGTTGGTGCAATACAGAATTTTGTTTTGTTTATTTATCTGTGATTAATTGCATTATGCGCCAGAAAGTGAAGTCAAAACTAGTGTACCGCATGCTTTTATTTTAAAGTCATGTTATCAGAACAATACAACAGGCACTCTTGGAGAAACAGCATGTTAACTTAGATACATATATAAATCTGTTTTCTTCTTTTAAGAACAGGTAGCAGAAGAAACATTTGTACTTTGTCAGGGAACAACATAAACAGTGTGTTCAGCAGAAAGGGTCACTGTTAAAGACAAGCCACTGATTTTGGCCATTAAAGGATACTGCGTTAACGTGTTTTTAACGCATTAACTTTCCCAGCCCGAGTTTCAACAAAATTTTCTATTGCGATACTCAAAATGAATACAGAAGAACCAACATATTTTTTCTTATGTACCTACACAGATCTAGTAAGATCACTTCTTTCTAACTTCACACCTCCAGATTTTTGGAATCTTCAGACTCAACTGATGCATTCCCGACAAAACCTGTACAATGACATTTTGGCTTGATGCTTGCTGGAGTGGGGCTGCACATCCAGTAAGCAGGTCTTCATATCAGATGGTCAGAGTGTATCACAACTGGTTCAATTCTTTATACCTGTCCTACTTGGTCTACTTTGTCTTTGGCTAGTCGTATTTGTCGCCTTCTTTGCATACCTTCGGTCGGCGATGGTAGGCCAAGTGAGAATTTGAAAACCAGGAGTTTTGCAGAATTGTTCTTGCAAGCATCACACTGGTTTCATCGACACATACATAATTATTTGTCCATTTAGTTAATGCAGAAATATAAGCTCTGTTGCCAACCATGTTTATTGAAGCATGAATGCAATCATCAGAAGTAAAAAGCTTATAGTTAGCCATTTGTTAGCAACCATGTTAGGGAACTGGGAGCAGATCTCAAAAGCAGACTCAAGGGGAGGTAGTCAGGTTCAAAACAAGGTCTTTACTTCAAACAGGGTTCGATACACAGGGAATCAGTCAAGGCAGGCAGAGGTATCTGGATCAAAGGGCAAAACCTCGGGAAAGGAACACTGGGGAATCCGCTGGAGTTGACACAGACTAAATAAACATGGAAACAAGGCACAGGTGGAAACAATGAAGGCAAGGTTTGCAACTACACAGGAAGGCGGCCCACGGGGAGGGAGGAGTCTAAAGCGAGACACAAGTTGAGTGACAGAAAACACAACAGAAACAGACCGTGACAACAAAACTACCCAGAAGATCTTGGCGTTACAAACTGTCTTTTTGAAAACACGTTAAAGCTTCAAATTTCACTATGGCTATTTATTGACATATTTTATGTTGTAGAACAAAAAGACAAAATGTCTTATGTTTGAGGTAACGCCACCTTTTTTCAGCTAAGTTTTTAGGACTCATTCAGGTGTTTATGAACAATGTATTGTTGAATGCTTAACTTTTTACACTTGTTACAAAGACATGTCCAGTTGTTGTATTTCAGTTTTATGTTTTAATGTTTTTTGAGATCCAAACCTACACAATATTGCCTTAAAACCAGCAACGATTACAAATAAAAACACAGCCACATGTGTCTTCAAATATCTTCTTTTTTTTTTATCAGACAGTTTATCCGACTCCTCATTCCTTAACACTATATATGGTTTAATCTCAGAGGAGATTTCAAGGCCCATTCCTGAAATACGGAAATGAAAAACAGGAAGCAGTAACTTTAGCTGAGTAAGAACTGACTTATTTCCAATCTGGAGGAATAACATGGTTTCTTTACATGGACTATAAACTTGATCGCGAGCATTAACCACCCCTACCTCTGACATTCCAATAGAGTTATAGAGCTGAGGCCTCATTGTTTAACGGTCAGAGCAACTGCGCTGTATAAAGAGCAAGATAGTGCACACAGGGAATGGAGGTCAAACACTGGCCCTGGATGAGAAAAGTGCCCCTTCTGCTGGAGCCCAATTTTTTCTTCATTCATCAGTATTTAAGAATAAAAATGACTCTCTCTGTCATCTATTCTCCCCAAATCTGACAGGGTGGTTATTTGAGTTATTGTGAGAATTTTGCCCGGACACGCTCCGCCGCATTTTACAAGCCCTTGCTGCGCCCCTCCCTCCTCCTCCTCCTCCACTTAGTGCAGGGGTGGCAAACCAGTCAGAGACTAAGAGCCACGTTTTTTACTGTGTTACCGCAAAGAGTCATATCATATGGGCACACATGAACATAACCCCATCCCTTTCTCTCTCACACACACACACACACACACACACACACACACACACACACACACACACACACACACACACACACACACACACACAGACCTCTGCTCAGCCAGATTTATTGTAAATGTTACACACCAACATGATAATGACAGAAAT
This sequence comes from Clinocottus analis, assembly GCF_023055335.1. Classification (NCBI taxonomy): domain Eukaryota; kingdom Metazoa; phylum Chordata; class Actinopteri; order Perciformes; family Cottidae; genus Clinocottus; species Clinocottus analis. Next base: position 5,464,667 of record NW_027176042.1, on the reverse strand, counting down.
TGACTCCTGCAGTACTAAGACCACAGGCCAGTCATTTTCAACAATGAACATTGTGTGCACTGTGTCACACACACAAACTCTCAGTTCAACCAAGTCCACAAACAACAAAAATATAATACAATAGTGTTTTGCTTTAATTACGCATGTTGCTCAGTGGGACTTTATGCATTCCTCGCCTTGAACAATTCTCTTCAAATCTGGCTTGTATTCCGTTGTTGCCGCTCCAAGCGATTCTTTCACATGGGTGTCAGTCAGAACAGATTGATGCTTTGATTTCACATGTTTCAGGGTACAAAACACAGACTCGCAGACATATGCTGACCCAAACATTGACAGTATGTTAAGCGCAGCCCGTTTGACATTGGGGTATTTTTCCGTAGGCACACTTTTCCAGAACTTAATGGTCCTTTCCCTTAAAGCAGGTTTCAGTTTGTCCGCCTCACAAAGATCGATCATCCCTTTGTTTTATCCCTTTGTTAGAAAAATTAGAATAAAGTTATATCCATGCGAAAAACTACTAAATAGCTTATTTTGGAAAACAATAAGCTATTTTTTTGCAAAAACAAAACAGAATGACTGCAGATGTGTGAGCATCAGGTTGTATCAGAATGAATGGTAAGAAACGTCGGAACATCAACCATAATTGGGAGCTTTCACGTTACAGAGTTGAATCAACAAACATCACACCAAAGCCTGCAGCATGTTGGATGGAAGAAATAGAAGGGAGAGTTGCGTAATAATAAAAGATAGAAAGAAAAACATGACACTAAATATAATATAACATAGCTACCATTCTCCTTAATGGTAAATGGTCTGTACTAGTATGTCATTATTCACTCATTCACACCATCAGCATACGCTGATGACAGGAGCTACCATGCGAGAGGAACACCTGACCATCATTTCTCCCACCGGAACAGCAGCAATTGTTCTATTGAAGGGAAACCCTGCTCTACCACAGTTTACATGTCCAGGAATAATATAAGATGATGTGGAAATAACTTTAATTTACGCACAAACTCAGTCTTCTCACGATTTATAGATGATCCCCTCTCCGCCCCCAAAATAAGAGTTTAGTCCAAACTGCTCTAAACAGCTTCAATTGCAACTTTCACCGGAGGACTATACTTTATTAATGTCATTTGTGAATTACATAATGAGCAATTGACGACTGTTTGGACCGACAAGATAGCCGACAGCAAAGTAACAGTGAATGTAAGAGAATGTTCTTGTTTATAGAATAACAACGAGCAGCTGTCTGCACTTGCAAGCATCATGTCACAATTTCAGCAGTTGGAAGTGGATGCAGCCCACACTTGACGATACAAACGTAAGTAACAAAACTAATGTGAAACCGGAAGGCGGTTTCACCAGAGCTGTGAGAGGCCCGACACACAGGGAAGAAAGCTTAATTATCTTTAATAACTACAACCTATGAACACAATAGCCCCACTCCCACCATGGTTTGATTTCCCTCCTGTGTATCCTCGCTCCTAGCTCCTCAAGCAACCGTAATCTCTCCTCAACATGCATTTAAGGAATAGCAGCATCTCTCATGGTGGAGTGGGAGGAAAGAGGAGACAGGGGGACGTGGAGGTCAGGATAGAGAAATAACAAGAGTCACTGGACTCGTTGCTTCAGTTTGGAACTCATCGCCCGGCCATGAAACCTGGTCCGACTGAGTCCACCGACAGTTTGGTCATCATGCATGACCTGTTCAACATCTCATTCAACATGGTGCGGGACATGTCTTCCTGAATCTGTTGGAAACTGCCGAAAAGGTACGAAAAGTCAGTCAGGAACAGACTGAATTTAAAGGGGGCCTGGAATATGAAATGGAGAGCGAGGGAGAGGCTGTTACAGGACTGTTTCAGGCTTACATGTAACAATAGTATACAGTGGGGCAGCTGTCAAAATCCTGCGGAGTTGCCAAAGAATGTGGCAACAGACAAAACTGGCCCGTATACAAGAAGCTCATCAGACATAAGTGGCTATAAATGACGATCAAGTTTCCTGCATTAACCCTGCTGTATCCAATAACTCTGGCTAACACTAAATAAACATGGCAAAGAATATGAGGTCACGCTTTGGTCATTTCCATTGCTGTGAGCAGCACAATAACAGTTCACATGCATTGTACTGAAATGGTGGTAGAAGAAGTGCACCATGTGCTTTGGTACCCATAGCAACGCAATACCTTTTTTTGATACTTTACACCAAAACCGTTTTCATTTTACAGAAGATGCCAAATTAATAAATGTTAGACACAAGAACATGAGGCATAACCTGCTTTGGCTATTGGGGGCAATAGTGCACAATAAGCTGAAAAAAAAATATTATGGACTTTTCATTTCAATTTAGTTTATTTTGTATGGCCCAAACTCGCAAATTACTAATTTCTCGGAAAAAAAACAGGAAAAAAAGGAAGAAACCTTCGGGAGAACAATGCTAAACAGAAGGAATGGATGTCATGTGTACAGAATGAACAACATAAGAGAGTTACAGCACATTATATGAATATTATTTATATAATGAGGAGTAAGCGTGGACCACTATCCAGATAACCACAATCCATGTCAGCAGAAGGAGATAGAGAAGGAGGGCATCAGCAGGGCCGCCACGGCCGGAAGCAGACACTTTTATGGACTATTATGAAATGAATTTGGTGAAGGTGTCAGCAAGCAACAGCCTGTTGACACATCCAGCAGACACCGAGCAACATTAACATTGTGTTGAAGTCGAGTTAGGATAGTCCAATTCTTTACTTTTAACTCTGTTTAGGTCTCCACCAGCTTCTGAGATAAAACAATCTTCATTAAATAGCTGTTAAATGTGACCTTTCAGAGCCATCATAGGTTAAAAAACAACAACTAATATTACAAGAAAATAAATGATATGTTATCTGACAGGGCTGCATGGTGGTGGAGTGGCGAGCACTGTCACCTCACAGCAAGAGGGGGCGGGCCTTCTGTGTGGTGCTGCATGTTCTCCCCGTGTCAGTGCGGGTTCACCTCGGGTTTTCCGGCTTAAACGGATTTCCGACCCTAAACAGGATAAACGGTTTGAATAATGGACCGTGAGGTTATCTCACAGTAAAGTAGCAAATTTACGAGAACCCCCCACCTGAAATATTCTCAGCAGGACAGAGATCTCGGATGGGACGAAAGGCGGTAGAATGCTTGGTGCTGAAACACAGCTGTAGTTAATGAAGAATGTTTTCCTTATGGTATTAATGGGAAGATGGCAGCCAGAGATATCGCTTTTTTGTTTTTGTTTTATTCCTTGCTAATAAAAAAAAGGCACGATAAGAATGTACTACTGTTTTTGTTTTGCTTTGGTCATCATGTGTTTGTTGTGTTGCAAATGGGCCACAACTGAATTTCGTTGAGCATTCCTGTGTTCCATCATGACAACAAAAGATCCGTCAATCTCTGAAGTGATGATACAGCAAAGACTCGGCGGGCATGGGAACGCGGAGCGGCACGCTTAACAGCAGCAACATGATAGGCTGACAAGGTAGGTGAGAATCTAGACTGAGGATGTCACGCCACATTCAGGACAGGTTTGAGCTTGTGTATTAACACACGGATGGATAATGTGTATTATCTATACATTGAGCACACCACATATTATTGGATGTCATTTACACCAGAAATAAAGCGTAAGCGGTATTTCATTCCATCTCATTCATCAATCTCTTAGTCTCTATTTCTCCCTGTGATTACAATCAGCTGATGGAGGGGGCTTCCACTTTAAATCAACCAACCAGACGCTGCATGGTTCCCTTAAGCCAATCATATCTTTGCTGTCAAACTTTTAAATAGCCTCTCCTCCCTGCTGCTTTCAGTTGTCATTTTAGCTCAAACCAGATGCGACCCTGCTCCACCTCAGTCACCTCCAACCAGCATTCAGTTACGCTGCTCATCCATCATCAGGTTGCAGCTACTCCCTTCTTCAGCACCAGTGTCTGGACTTCAGGGGGATTCTGGGGAACTCAGCATCACTGCCCCTCGATTATCATAATTCGGGATAGAGTCCAATCGTCTTTACATTATTCCAATGTTAAGCATATGTGAAACGTTATTTTTGAATTCTAAACAAGTCTCTCCTGATTGAACTACCTTAAATTTTGTTCTACATACGAACGGAGCCTCCCTAACAGGATGACATAAGGAGGCAAAGGGGATCTGCTGCGCTGCTCCTTAACCTTCACATCGCAGGCAGAACAACAGGAAAGAGGGCTGATTTACTTTATTAGGAAAAACAAAAATAGTATGGAGGACAGAAAATGAAATAAGTATAAATAAATAAATGCATGAATAAATACAGGAATAAAGAAATAAATGCTTGAATAAATGTATGAATAAATACATACAGGAATATATAGATATAAGTTATACCTAAACAGAACATTATTAAATAAATCTATTTCTACATTTCTGTATTCCTTCATTTATTTATGCCTGTATTTCTGTGTCGTTATATGCAAATGAGCTGGGGCGGTCCGACCCTCTGTGTAAAGCATGATTGGTCACAGGAGTGTGATCTCACCTGTTATGTTATGTTCCACTACTTCTGCCTTGCACAAGTTGTTGAAGTTGACAAGCTCAGCTAACGGTTAGCAGAAGTTGTCGTTAGCACTTGGCGACATGGCCCAACTTTTCAAGTACAAAGTGGCCCGAGGCCGATTCAAATATTAACACTGTATTGGTTTTCAAGCCACTGCGACCCGACCCCGGTAAGCAGCTAAAGATGAATGGATGGATGGTTTAGTAACTAATGGATCTCACTCTTGGTTTGATTTGTATTCAATAACTCAGTCAAATCTACCTACAGACCAACGAGCATAAACTTTGTCAAATGAATGACCTGGTACAATGTGATCCTCACAAAGACATTTATTGATCATGTAAACCTGCACATACAACAAGTCATGAAACAAATCAAGCTCAATCCATACAATAACTTATTTAAGTCAGGCGTATTAACAAAAAATAAATAACTAGGAATTAGATTTTTCAACAAAAACAATGGGGCAAATTTATTTTGAAAAATAAATACCATGTGGTAAACCAATAAATATACTTTTTTTTGAAGGTTTATTGTATTATTAAACAACTATAGTGCTCTTAGTTAATCCAAAAATGTTAATAAACCACAAACCTGAATATTTAAGACAGTAAAAGTGAGGTTTTTACTTTCTTAGAAGATATTCTCCAAATACATACTCAGATATTCTGTGTGCACAATGATTGGGCAACTATTCGTGTGCAGAAGGTTTCAGCCTTCTTCACTGTGGCCATGTCTTTGAGCACTGAACCTCTGGGCTCTCAGCTCTGGAATACGATCACTGGTTCTGTGATTACGCCCCAATATATTAGCAATTGAGTGCTTCTTTTAAAAGACTCTTTACCTTTTTGGACATTTCAGTCAGTTAAATCTCTTTTTTGGCCCATATTGCCTGAGGAAAAGAAGCTGCCTTATAATAATGCACAGCTTGACATCGGGTTTTAATCTGTTTAGGCTACAACGAGGTACAATACACAAATACACATCACCTGATATGCTCAATTCCAATAGGCATTCAAGTTTGTACAGTTTAGTGATGAAAAATATGGATACAAATTATGATATGGTCAAAATAGTCCCTTTCCTAAAAAAGTGTGCACACAATGCACATTCAAAATAATAATGTATAATCTAATAAATTAAACTGTAAATAACATTTAAATAAAGTGCAAATTAAAATATAGCCTTAAAATCTGTAAATGATATGCTTCAGCAGTCTTTGCAGAACCAGAAGTTGCTCTTCATATCTGTGGCAGCTGGCTTCCAAAGCACATTTTGAATAAATTATTGTCTTTCAATGCACTTTACTAACTCTACTCCTTTCCGGGGGCTTCTGTGCTTCCTCGCCTCAAGATTCCATGGACCGTGGCTGTCTGGAGCCGGACCTGCATGCTACAATGGACTGTGGCTATCTGGATCATGCCTACGACGATTCATTATATGAATAGTTTCTGGGTTTTTACTATCTTTATTTTGGGAGTTTTATTCGTTTTAAATACTTCTACGTTTCGCTAGAGGCTTGCTGTGTGTCTTCTTCTGCACATTGGAGCTTGTCAAACAACTGACTGACCACTCAGTGGCGGGAAGCTATATTGTAACTGAGCGTCTTGTGGATAACAGTAATATCTCTGGAGTCTTCGATTGATAACCTATGTGATCCCGCGGCCCTCGTGGCCCACAGGTGAAAAACGGAACGTCTTGGTGGCCCTCGAGGTGGAGCTCGCGGCCCAATGGTTAAGAATCACTGGCCTAAACAGCTTTCTGACTGTGTCTACAGGGGCCATGCACTCGGGACCGGTTGCTTCTGTCTCGCTCCCTTACTTGACCAATCCTGTTTAACAGTGAGGTTCGGACCGCCTCAGCTCATTTGCATATAAGGACAGAGAACTACTGGCATAAATAAATAAAGAAATACATACGGACACATGAATACAGACAGAAATAAATGAAAAATACAGAAATGTAGAAATAGATTTTTTTTTAATGATGTCCTGTTTAGGTATCAACTTATATTTATTTATTCCTGTATTTATTTATCATTTATACATTTATTTAACCATTTATTTATTTATTCCTGTATTTATTCATGCATTTATTTATTTATACTTCATTTATTTTCTGTCCTCCATTAAATAGAACATTCTATATTGTTAGCACTGGATTAACTTCAATGGCAAATTAGGGCCACTGATGGTTAAAAATAATAATAATCACAGAAGGCTGGGTAATATTCCAAGAAAAAACACTACACACACACATTTATATGATTTATAACATACATTTATGAGACAAAAACTTAAGTAGAAAAAGTGCACACAAAATATGCAAAAACACATAATTTACTAAATGAACATCATGCTGTACTGAAGAAGACTTTAAACTAAAGATGTTGAGACCATAACTTCTGTTTACAATGTTTATTGAGGTAATTAATAAAGATAGACGCAGTCAATTTCTTATAGACTTCCATACAATCAGAGAAGTCGCCCCCTGATGGACATTAGAGAGAATGCAGGTTTTATGTTTAGAAAGCAAGACACATCCACATTGGCTAACATTTTCAGAGGTTGCCGTCTGACCTTCTTTTTTTTTAAACATAAAAAAACGTGCAAAAATGCTGACTCATATCCGGGTTTTATAACACATTCCTGCAGCACTCTATGATAACACTACCTTAACAACAACACAATCCACAGTTTAGTCTCGGAATGCCATGTGTGTTTTTCTCTCCATATTAGCCTCCCTTCCCTGCCTCCATACATTTATTTGTCTTAGTGCCTCCACCGGCTCTAATGTGCAGTCAGACTTAACAGTCTCTCACCCACTCATGAGAACCTAAAGCCTCCTTCTTCCAAGTTGTCGGAACCGACCCTCCGTCTGAGACTGTTCAAATAAAGTATCTCTGCACCCACACGTAAAAACGACCCGCTGACCCATAATGACCCATAATCATGCTTGTATGTATTTGCACGTCTTAAAGCGAGATTTACCTCTGCACACACATTGGTCTGCACAGTGGACAACAACCCGGGGACACAACAATAGGAAGAGCACATTTTTTTGAATGGATTTGGACTACAATTTGATCAATATTTACAATTCTGGAAAACATGAATTACACACTTTAAGGGTGCGATGAATTGGAAGCATCAATTGCATCTCAATATGGCGACAGGTGGCGATGCTACCACTGCTAACAGTGCTAACCCAAACGTACCAAACATGCTCATACCAAACCTTGTTCTGTTCTGTTCCACTTGACTTGAAAAGACCAATAAAAGAAAAAAATAAAGAGATAAGGCAAGTTTATTTGTATAGCACATTTCAACAACAAGACAATTCAAAGTGCTTCACATCAAACCAATAAAAACATCAAAACATAATGCAGAAGTAAAGAAGATTTAAAAACAATGAAGAACATTCATTTTAACCATTACAAATACAGTCAAAAAGTAAACATTTTAATAAAAGTTGCAGTACGGGTTTTTGAAATAAAATGCAGTAGTGAGATGCAGTCATTGATATCCTTGAATCTGGTTCAATTAAAGGCAACAGCAAACAGAAAAGTCTTCAATCTGGATTCAAAGGAGCTCAGGGTCTCAGCAGACCTGCAGCTTTCAGGGACCTTGTTCCAGATATGTGGAGCAGAAAACCTGAACGCTGCCTCTCCATGTTTAGTTCGGACTCTTGGAACAAAAAGTAGACCAGAACCAGACGACCTGAGCGATGGTTCATGAGGTCGCAGCCGATCACAAACGTACTCAAGCCCGAAACCATTCAGTGCTTTATAAACCAGCAGAAGGATTTTAAAGTCAATTCTTTGTTCTTTGTAATTGTCTTGATATGGCTGTTCAGCTTGAGGTCTGAATCCATAACTACACCTAGATTTCTGGCTTGGTTTGAGGTTTTTAACATCAGTGATTGAAGCTGAGTGCTCCCTCTCAATCATTCGTCCTTACAAACAATAACTTCTGTTTTATTTTTATTCAATTGAAGAAAATTCTGGCATATCCAGACGTTGATTTCTTCAATGCATTTAGCCAGCCCTTTTATGGGATTATATTCCATGAATTTACATAGAAATGGGAGGTTCGATATTGGCCTATAATTTTGTATTATTTCGGGGTCTAAACTAGCCTTCTGTAGGAGTAGTTTAATAACTGCAGTTTTTAGGGTTTGTGGGAAGACATAAGGGATGTGTTAACAATCTTTAAAAGATCAAAAGTCATGCAGTGTGAAATATTTTTGAAAAAGTGTGTTGGTCAACAACCTGACACCAAGCAGCAGGAAGATCTATTCAGACGTTGTAGAATAGGCTTCTTTGGTTGATTGAATAAAATTGTGTCATAATATTTGAATGGATGCTATTTAAAGATTGAGACAACACATATCCTGTGGTTGTTGTGAAGCCACTAACTGCTTGTCTAATTGTCTGAATTGTCAGCAAAATAGGAGGCAAATTGATGGCATGCCGAGGTGGATTGGAGCGTAGCAGTTACGGACGTCAGAGGGTTTGTTAGCCTCTTCATGGTAAGTTCCAAATTATAGTTGCGAAGCCTCTCTTTGTAGATATCACAGTGAACCTGGAGATTAGTTACCTTAGTGGGTGCAGTGGCATCAGTACCATTGTTAACTTTAAGCCATCCACAAGCTCAGTGACTGAGATGCACGAGAGGGCTGGCATGGAGGAGAACTTCTGAACGAATAGTTCACTGGTGTTTTCTGTGGTGCAACGCTTTGTCCCAACATCGGTTTGGACATTTGTGTGCAGGGAGATTGCACCCTTAAAGAAAACAGAAATGATCAGAGAGTGCAACATCAGTCACAACCTTGGAAATGTTCAGAATTTCTAGAGTGTGCCGCTTGTTGATGGTGGGACCTGTTACCTGAGTTAGATCATAGTTATCAAGTCTCCACATAGAGCAATACATTTTGAGAGAATTTTAAGTCCCAATGAAAAATAAACTTAGAGCGTCTCAAGCTTCTGCATTGTGACGTTTTGAGCATCTCTTAGTTATGAAATGTCCCTTAAATGCCCCTCCTTTGCTGTTCTGATGAAACCTGAAGCCTTTGAATAATCTGTCTGTGTAACTCGATCTGTGTGTGTGTGTGTGTGTGTGTGTGTGTGTGTGTGTGTGTGTGTGTGTGTGTGTGTGTGTGTGTTGGGGTGGCATTGTATAATCAATCAATCGTCGGTTTGTACTCTCGCAGGTGCAGGAAGAACGCAGAGTCCCTGTTACTTAACACAGCGTTGTTGCGTGCCTCGACCTATCAGCAGGTTCCCATCGCTTGACTCATCGAGTCATCACTCAGAGCCGGGTCTGAGAGCGATGGCACGCAAACCGCAGTCTGAGGAGAGTGTGAAAGCAAACACAAGCAAACCACCTCCGCCACCTCCGCACTCACACCTCCTCCCGTCGGCCCGAGGCGGTCCGTGTCCGCTCACGCTCAAACGGCATGTCAGCCGGAGGAATTACACACAATACACTTACAGTTTATCCCCAAAGGGGTGTGAGGCGGTTGTCACATTGTAATTAAGGATGCACGCTATTCTTAGTCAGAGACAAACAGCCCCACACCACCAAAAAAACAACAAGAGAAAACAAAAACCAATGTGCAAGAAACCACACCAAATCATCTTATTACATACTGAAAGGTAAAAACTGAAATTAAAAAAACAGTTCAACAATAAGAAAACAAACATTTCCAGTGAAAATACAAGTTTTAACATTTAATAAGCAGCGCTGCATAAACACCCCGGTGTCTTTCAGCTGTACATTTGCACTGCATCGCCACCTTGTGGCCACAGTTTGTTTTGTTTGGTAAGTTAACAGCAATATTGGGCTGCTGAGCTTCTACGGGATCAAATATCATAATCATGCTCATGTAGGAAACTACAGCTGTTTCCCCAGCTCCGTCAGAGGGAGACACGCAGCCCCAGACCTTAAAAGCCCTGATTTAAGGAATACTAGAGTATTTTATTGTATTTTCCAGCCCTCAGATTTATTGGTTGTGATGCTGTACTCACCAACGTTGGCGCCTGAGTTCTATTGGCCCTAGAAATAAGTCAAATAATACAAGAAGCAGGAGCTGTCAATCAGTCAGATCGTGAAGAAACTTATTTTATTTTATTTGAACAGGTACTGTTCAGTAGTAAGGGTTCCTGTGAGGGACAAACCACTGCTTTGGTCCATGTTCAGTCTGTTGCTTACCTTAAAGATGTATGTTAAAGACCAGCAATTGATTCACTTCATACAAGAGCAATAAGTGCTTTTCATATTTTTCAGTTCAGTTTTTCTTCCTCAGTGATAAAAGTCCAGTCTGTGTTGGATTGAACAAGAGCACTGAACATCTTGTGACGTGAGGAAAGATCTCCTCTTTGAGCGAAGAGTACAGATGCAGAAGTGATGCTGCTTTAAAGTGCTCTGCATGGATCAGACCGCGGGGTCAGGAGCTTTGCTCATGCGCAATTACCGTTCAATCTGGACGCGGAGCCTGCCTGCCTGCATGTAGTGTATTTGCCCGCCTGTGAGTGTGTGTGAAGCGGCTCGCGGCAGCAGCGCTGCGCGTTGAGAACAGAAGCTACAGAACAATACGAGCTTTATGTTGGACTCCGTCACGCTGCCTGTCGGCGAGGCTGCAGAAGCGCGCGCACCTGTAGGAGTCGCCTTCAAAGTGAAAGCAGTGCCGCTGTAATGCGTTCGTGGCATTTAACACATTTATTTATTTTTCATGTTTGATTGACCTCACGCGAGCAGGACTGGAAGAGCCGTCAGACGCCACGTCTGAACTACGCCGCCTGGAGAGATTTAAAGTGATAAGCTCCTCCCAATGCAAAAACAACAACAACATGCAGTTAACGCATGATCAAATAGTTAACGCCGTTGAAGGATTGCCAGATTAATTAGAGAGAGAGAGAGAGAGAGAGAGAGAGAGAGAGAGAGAGAGAGAGAGAGAGAGAGAGAGAGAAATGTTACTTATTTAGAACTATTCATAGCCAACTGTCAAAGGAAACAGTTGCTCCAGAGCAGACAACCCAAAGGAACTGCCAAATCAAACACAGCAGACCAGAATCTAAAACAATGTTGATAAGTGTGGGCCGTCTGTCAACACCTGTGACAGATTAAAAACAAAAAACCTGTTGTTTGAAGGAGATGATTTCATCTTCCATGCTTTATGACCTGACTTTATTTTGTTTTTAACGCAGTTAAACGCAGTTCAGGTATCAGTATCAGAAAGAAAAATATGTAGAATGGGGACATCTCCATTTACAAAATACAGGTTCACTGTGGAAGTCGTTTTCTTTTACAAATGAGAGAAAAAAGGGAGTGGCTAGAATACACTTCTAGTATTCACTATGCTCATCTATATAGATTTAAGACCAAGAAAATGTTTGACAAGATATAAAAAGAATGTCTAAAAAGCCAGTCAATGACATCCCTGTTGTCAATCATCCAGCAGGCTAGCGTAGTTAGCATGAGCTGATCCAGAGGTTGGCGAGGCTCTTCAGCATCTTGCTAACATGTTCTCCTCTCTTCATTTTTCCGGCAGTTCAGCAGAGCCGATGTCAGCTCTTCAAAAGGCGGTTGATAGCTCTGACTTCTTCGGTGGACAGGGGAGAAAGATTGTAGCCTCTCAGCTCAGGTTTTCCTGCAAAACAAAGAAAAAGATACACATCATACTCACACTGCTGGGAGAACATTTGAGGGCGAGTTCGCAAAGGGGATTGTTCCGTGCAGCCGCCATCTTCCCCGCCTTGGATCCGCTTAAAAAAAAAAAGACACTTACATGATAGCATAAACAAGCCCGTAAAGTTTTGCTGATGAGGAAATTTATTTTTCCTACCGAGGGACGGGAAATCAATCATCAATTATTTGTTCATATAGTTATATTCAGTAATTTCTGTTCTTTTTAAAATAAAAGGAGTGATGAATGCGCTTTAGTTACCACCAACTCAGTAATGATAATGATTTTACTGTGTGACTTCAGTCGCCATCAAGTTTTAAAGGAGGCATCGTTCATGAAACAGAGTCCGAAATGTTCCAATTGCATTGGATTTAACGTACTGAGCCCTGAGTTCTTCTCTTCAAGAGAAGAGTAAAGCTCTAGAAGCGATACTGACTTAAGGTGCTGTGCCATAGTGGATCAGACGTGTCAGGAGCTTTGCACATGCGCGATTAATTGTCAATCTGGACGCGGAGCCTGCCAGTTGACTGACCGCCTGTGAGCACTTAGTGGGATGAAGCGGCTTGTGGCAGCACCGCTGAGAACAGAAACCACATAACAATACGTGCTTTCACGTCAGGCTCAAGTCGGCAAGTTGTCAACACTGCCTGTCAGTGAGGCACGCGCACAAACATGATTCGCCTTACAAGTAAAAGCAGTGTCGTTGTATTGCATTTATGGCGTGCATCTATTGTTTTTCATTTTTTATTGACCACACGAGCACCTGTGTGCGGCAGTGATAAGCACCTCTGAATGCAAAAAAGAAAAATGCAGTTACCGCATGATCAAATAATATACTCCGTTAAAGGATTGAGAAGTTAACGTGTTCATTTGCCCAGCCCTCATTATTTTAAATCTTTTTTTTCAGAATTTATTTGTGAAAAACATTTATAAAAATAATGTATACCATATTTTGATCATAACTGAACATTCAGGATGATCTGAGCAAGATTTCCCAAAAATGCCTTTTCAAGCCGCCCCATGTTTTTTCTCCATTTCCATTGTTCAAGACCTAAACAACAACCTACAAAGTTGTAAGACCCCCTCTTTGTAAAGATAATCAGCTAACGAATCGGAACCTGCAGGAAAAAAAAGAATTGTCCTGGCATTGTCTTCTTGGAATATGCCCGTGCCCATCAGGGAAGAAAAAATCCATTGATGGAATAACCAGGTCACTGCTGAACCGAGACCTGACCAACTGCAGCAACCCCAGATCATAGCACTGCCCCCACAGACTCGTACAGTAGGCAGTAGTAGTTAAATCCAGGTGGCGACTTTTTTTTTGGCCAGGCAGTGTACATCCCACAAGGATCCATCATACTTTATTAGATTCTGACAAGCTATGAGTGTTACATAGAGGTGTGGTTTATTGAAATCCGACTTTGTAAAGTGCAGTGGCGGTCCGTGGTGTTGGTCGCTAGGTCAGCAGCAACATGGCTACAGAAACAGAAAGCAAAGCAGCCGGAACGCAGACAGGAGACAGGAGCTGCTCAATGAGAAAACAAGCTAATAGGGAAAAAATATTATAATACATGTAGTGTATTTGTGAAAAACAATTATAATATAAAATAGATATAACTTTTAATTATGTTTAAAAAAAAATATATGTTTAGATATATAGATATTATGAAATAGCTAAAACTTTGTGAGTCTGTTTAGGCCATTAAAGAAGGCCTAGCTGGCCCTGACGGCCCGCCACTAGTAAAGTTAATTTATTTTATTAACGACCTAGTGAAACATAACGGCCGCGTGAAAAATTGACGGTTACGGGGTTTATGTAATCACATAAACTTAACGGTAAGTTTAATTTTTTCTGTTCAGATAGAACTCTTCCCACAAGGCTTTACTGTATTTCAGCAATTTAAATGAAGTTAATTAAAGTTGCGGATTCTGTAGGAAATGTCATTTCACTTAATAATGGACGTTGCAGGACTTGGGGTGCTCAGGTCCAAAGAAAAGAATTTCATCTTTTCAACTGGTTTACCTGAGGAATCCTTATTGAGTTGATCGGCCTTCATGAACCATTGTTAGGTATTCAGAGTTTAAGAACATATCAGCATCTATGAAAATGGTCCAAGTTTCAGAAATATCCAAGTGAACAAAAAGTAAAAAGCCTGGAAACCTATCAGAGTCCGGAAGTTCCAAAATTCATCCCTCCAGATCTCATCTCAATGTGCTGTCTGTCTAAGCTCCCTGAGCACTAGACTCTACGGGTGTCCATGGTCCCATTTACTGTCCAATTATAGTTTTACAGCCTGCCATCTGGCTCTTTACTTCAAAACATATGAATTATCCCTTTAACATGACACATCTATTCATAAATCTTCTCAGCAAGAGGCGAATGAGTGTATCGCCCAAAATGTCGACCTGCTCCTTTCGATCAGCGTGCCCCAGTGGGCCAAATAGACCGATGAGATGCTCTTCATTGATGTTGTATGTCTACAGATTGTAAAGCCCTCCAAGGAAAATTAGTGATTCTGGGCTATACAAAGTAAACTGAATTGAAATTAAATTCACTACCTTGCATCTCATTTAGATGGTTGACTTTTGTCTTCAGTGCTGTGCGGAGCTCGTTTATCTCCTTGTCCAGCTGCTCTTGGTCTAAGGGTTAGCAAGAAAGAAAGAAAGAAAGAGTTCAGGGTGATGTCACATGTGACTGCAACATATGAACGCAAATCTATTCATGATTGAAATCTCGCCAATGAATTCAAATTGTATGTCTTTTTTTTTTACCTTTCTGGATCATCTCTCTCGTTTTCGATTTAGGGAATTTGATGAACATGTTTCCAAGGCAAACCTTCACTTTTTCTGTAAATGACAGTGGTGACTGTTATTACAACTGTACAGGCAACTTCAATCCAGCTGTGACGTCACGTTTTCTCAACCCGAGTCAAGTGTTCGTGACATTACTGTTTGAATGATAGACAAAGACGTGCATGATAACACTGGCGCTTCCCACATAACAAAAGCCTTTTTTTCTTCTCGGTCACAAAGGGTCGCTCACCTGAACCTGACATTTCGTTCTTCAGTGCGTTCAGCGCCTCTCTGTTCCCGTTTCTCTTCATGTCCAGGTCCACTATCTAAAACATCCACAGGGAAGTGTAGTTACCACACATACATACAGTCAGTGATGCTTTTATTATGGGAAACAGTCATGGTGACTGATACATATGCAATGTCACAGAGTGTTTAAAGGAACAGATCGTCGTAATATTACCATGATGGCTAACGTTAGCTGCAGTCACAGTAACGTTATATTATATTACATTTAGCTGATGCTTTTATCAAAAGCGACTTACAATAAGTGCATTCAAACACCAGTACAAACTCAGAACAAAATTAATCAAGAAAGTGCAATTTATTCAAGAATACCAAACTACAAAGTGCTATAAGTAAGTGCCATTTAAGTGTTACTAAAGTGCTATTTTTTCTTTATTCAAGGTATAGATAGAAAACATGTGTTGTCAGTTACTGTATTGCGTTGTTACATTAAATGTTGTTTTTTTTCTTCTTTTCTTGACGGTTTATTTCTTACAAACGTCAACACATATTTATGAGACCATGTTCCCACCAGGGTAGGTTTGTTCAGTCGACGTTATTTAAATGGAATATTAGGCTAATTAGCTGAAACTGACAGTAAACTACGAGCTAGCTAGCTGATGCTGACATCCTCTATGGCAACTGACGTGTCGGTCCTCCCACGTGACCCCGCTCTGCGTCTTATGGCCAGCTTGGTGTTGCCCAGTAAGTATTTGATTATTGATTACCTGTCGTCTCGTGGTGAGAACATCCTCAGCTGCCTCCTCAACTTCTGTCAAGTATTTCAAAACACGCTCGGGTATAACGTCCATGGCGGCTGTGTCCTCTTAAAAATACGTCCGGCCTGAAACAACGAGTAGAAACAGAATGGACCGCCTCGTGACGAGTTCCTTCAAACGGTCCTTAAGGATGATAGATCGATGTATATATATATAACATAATATAGGACATTGAGCTAAGAAATTCCAGCAATTTGCACAAGGACAATATTTTTTCGTTCTGTGTTTTAGCTCCTTAGTTTCTCTGCCACAAACAGTTTGTGATGTGAACAATATATTTTTTTTAAAATGTACTTTCCTTTTTTTAGAGTCTTACATTTATTCAATACGTAATGTAGAGCGCTGTACACAAATCACTTTGATATTGTCAAGTCTGCATCAAGAAGACAGAAACTTTCATATGTCCCAAAGTGCATCCATCTTTCAACACTCAAACTATATTAGCCTACTACAATGACTCGCCTCCACCCCTCACATTTCCCCTGCAAAATCCATTCACATTACACCCTTTCAGGACATAATCACCTGACATTATCACCAGGCCGTGCTTGATTGTGACTGATTATTTGTTAAGCTCTGCAAAATCTCCTCCATTCTGCTCGCCAAAACTATAATAGAGGTCCAGGACTATATGAGGTCCAGAAAGTTGACTGCTCCAGGACATTCTTTTGGCTTGATGGTTTGCGTCTCTTTGGCCTCCTGTGTCGCTTTTTAAAACCTCAGAAGTTTTGTTGTCTTGCAGGATCAGCGGGGTTGCCCCCCAAGTATTTTCTCCTTTACCTTCCCAGAGCTTTTTCCACATGTGTACCCAAGACTCAAACTCTTTAATTACAATTGTTGTAAACTTTAATCACTTTTATTATGCAGTTATTATTTTTGACAAACCAAAATAGAAACGCTAATGTTTTGTTGAAAACTCCCGCATACAAATATATACGTAGTGTATTGTGCTGACATTCGCTGGGTGGATTTAAATGGAAAACAAAAATAAATATCCACATGCTCAAAGGATTTATTGTATATGTGATGGATAATGTAATAATGTAAACATCCACCGTCACATTAGCTTATTTGACTGCAATCACAGCATTGCATTGAATGTAATAAACGGTAAATAGTTTAAAAAAACAAAACAAATCTGACAAAACATCCACTCGAGATAAAAAAAAAAGTATATTTACTTGCTGCAATTTCTGTCACAGCCTAGTCAAATAAGGACAAATTATTGAACATATACATTCATAATTAAATAATAAACGTAACGTCTGTAGCTGTGCCAAACAGATTGCACTAACAGCCCTCAGCTTGCTGCTAAGTGACGAATTCAACCTGTTTTGGTCTGTTTGTTCTGTTTATTGGACAATTCTTGGACCCAGATAAATTGTCTATTATTGCAGTGACGGCATCGGGTTTTATTTCCTGTTCCCTGATCTCAGCTATTCTCTTCCGCTCGGCTCCCCCTCTTCTACACTCGGAGCCGCTTCGTCTTTTCTCCACAGCACCTTGTTGTCTCTCGGCTCCACCTCTTCTCTGCTCAGAGCCGCTCCTCCTCCGAAACCCTGCGGGCCTGTAGTCTGACACGCCCCCACGCGCTCCCAAGCGGTCCTCGACACTCAAGTCTCTGGCAGTGGACTGAAGCTTCGCGTTAGCACCGTGCACGGGGTTGCGGATGTTTCCCGAGGCCTGCATCCTCCACAGGTGGCTGTTGGTTCTTGCGGGGCTGCTGAACCTATGAGCTTGTGATGCAGAACTCCTCTCCGCCGAGTGCACCCGGCTCTCGCTGTAGCTCCTTTTAGGAAGCGACGTAGGGCACCTGCCGCACTCCGGCGTGGAACTCAGTCTGGACTGGCGGGCGGAGCGGCAGCACGACGGCGACATGCTGCAGGCGGAGTAGCGGATGCGGCAGAGGGTGCAAGCGCAGCCGGAGAGCAGGGAGCAGTGACTGGCCAGGGTGGACAGGAAGGTGAGAGGGAAGGCACGCTGACACTGGAGGATGCACTTCGGAGCGCTGAGGCGCGACGAGGAGGCGGTGACGGCTGGCGACCTGTGGCAGCTGGATATGGCGCCCGGTACCACCGGCGTCCCGCCCTCCTCCTGGACAGTCTGAATCTGGCGCCACTCCAGCTGCAGCATCCTCTCCAGGTACCTTTCCAAAGGGCCCACAGGCCGGGGCCGAGGGGCCCCCCGACCCTCTGTGTTGTAGAAGACAGCCAGCTGACCGAGGCTCCAGGAGTTGAAAGGCGGAGGGAGGAAGTCTGGGAAGTCCAGACCACCGTGGTTGTGTCCTCTGGGCCTGCGGCTGCAAGAGGAGCAGTCGTCGGCCCCGATGACCTCCGGCCTCAGCTGGAGCTGTGGAGGAGGGCGATTACAGGGCGACGCAGGAAGTCTTTCTGACTCAGACAAGTCGGTGTCACTGTCCCCCTCTCCATGGCCGTCTGGACTCCCTACCTCTGGGTTTGGGGACGGTGTCTCGTGCGTATCGGGACTTGAATGAGGCAGTTGGTGGCAGGGAAAGGCCGATGTGTGTCTACTTCCTCTCAAACCTGCGTGCTTGTGTTCCCTGAGGCCGCAGTGTTGTTCAGCTGGCCGCACCTTCGGCTCCATCCTGCCCTCTGCGGGGGATAGTGGGCGGGACTTTGGCTCTGATGTTCCCTGAGCACTAGAGAAAAAAGCTTATTATATTATTTTTGCTACCAGGCAGCACAGAATGGCTCAACATTTGCATAAACAGCAATCTCACCTGTGTTGAGAAGTAATGCGTTTGGTCGAAGGGGTGTTAGGTTTCTGCTTTCTTCTCTGCTGCAGCTTCTGTGATCAGAGACAGACACTGTTAAGCATCTTATCACTAATACATGGTCGTTCTTTAAAAGGTGCAATATGTAAGATGTGAACCTCCGGTTCTGAGGAGTGAACCAAATGCATTCTCTCTAATGTGCAGCAGGAGTCGACTCCTCTGGTTGTATAGAAGTCTAATGGTGCATTCACACCAAAACACTTGCGAATATTCACAAGGCTTTTCCGCCTGATTTTACCCACTCAATTTTATGTGGTTAATTTGCTTTTTTGCATATATATGCATCGTCAACATATTGTTAAGAGGCTACGCTAGGCATTACACATTGCACCTTTAAACACATCATTACTTCACACTCAGTAATGCTGCAACTTTTTCACTGTTGATTAATCAGACTTAATTGAAATCAAAAAAAATAACTTGCTTTGTTCGATGTTTTGAAAAGTTTAAAACCCATTTAAATTATGGTGATATACATTCTCTAAACCAGAGGAACACACATCCAATATGTTGTTATCAGCAAATGTTTGGCCAATAAATAATAGATTATAAAAATGGTTGCTGATAATTTATGTGTCTAATCGTCTTCAACTCACGCTCACCTTGTCTTTGTTATTTTCTTGACTCGGCAGCGTGTTCTGCGGCTGCAGGGACTTCCTTTGTGACTGCCGCCTGCCCATTCTGGTGCTTGAAAAAAAATAGGAATATATATATATATATATATATATATATATATATATATATATATATATATATATATATATATATATATATATATATATATATATATATATATATATATATATATTAAACACAACCAATTAACCCAATACAGCGGCATACATGAGAAACGTATATTTCGGTATTCTCTCGTCGTAATTACACAGACGACGGATGAATGCGCGAGTACGACAGCGCGGTACGCGAGCATCCCCGCGACTGCAAAGAGGCGCGCGAGCCTCTGTCACCTCATTGTCCGCTGTTACGTGCATAGTAATACATTAGCATCGGAAGCTCGCGTTACCTGGACACACCAGGCCTGCTGTTGCTCCACGCCGCCTTCTTCTTCCACTCCTCGTCCCTGACGGAGACTCGGCTCTCCGGGCATTGTTGTGGCACGCGCTCCTGCAGAATTGTGCCCATCCCAAAGCTCATAGAAGGCAGCAAGGAGGAAGGGCGCGTGGGAGGAGGGGATGTTCACGCAACGCACGGCAGTGTAATCATAGTGGATAAAAGGGGGTGTGAGGGCGGTACGCTCTAAAAGCCAAAAGCTCCCATCGTGTCTTTTTTTTTTTTTTAATGAAAAACATGTCCGCGTGATGACAATTCCGCTGCCGTCCAGCAGAGGGCAGCGCAGCTACATTCTTGTGACGCTTGACCAGGTGGGACCAGACAGCCTGTGGTGGGACGCAGTGAAGGTTTGCGCAAACACAGGACCTTGAGTATACGCAAGGCTGTAAAGGTGGACGAGCACTGCCTTTCTATTACAATGCACCCTTACTTACTGACGTATTGTATTGTTTCGTGTTAAAATCTCTTATGCTTGTGTTAACCACGGACCTTATTTCAGACATCTAACCCCTAAAGAACAAAAATTACAATTAAAAAAAACCTAATCACTTCAAGACGAGGGAACCGGAAATGCAACAAGACTGGTTTACAGGTTTTAGGACAATTTCCTGCAGCACGCCATGTAAACCATGGACTGTATATTAGATTTTGTTTTGTTTGAAACAAGTTGGGAAGAAAGCAATGTTTTGTATATTCTCTATATTTTATATGTTTTTTCAATGACTGGAAAACTGGTGAACTCTCCTCCAGGTTTTCCAGGCTGCAGGGGAACCCAAGGTTTGTATGAACATATATGTTGCCTGCACACAGCATGCAGCTTGTGTTAACACCATGTTAACACTGATGGGTTTCATGTACCGCATCATGAAGTTAAAAAGATTTACCAATGCAACCCAAATAAAGAGACACAGTGGTGATGGTACTCAGAAGTTTTATTGATAACTAAAAACATTCTTGTTAAAATGTTAACTTTATTTCGACTTTTCCGACCTAATGTAAGCCATATTAGAAATTAATGCATTCTGTGATTTTTTTTGTAACTTTATCACATTACAAAACAGCCTCAGAGGCCACTTTTCCATTTTTTTCACGATACTTTCTAAAACATGGCTCTGGGTGAGGACAAATTGAACATAAGGCACATTCAGTGTTATTAGTCAGTAGTCACTAGTGTAAAAACTAAAGGTCTGAGTGGATTTTCTTAATCACTCCATCGTCTACATGACACTGTCCATCCCGCTGATGTCGCGCCGCCTCTTCCGATTTGACTTAATACTCAATGGTGACTGCCTTCGTCTTCAGGTATTCGTTAAGAGCCTCTTGTCCTGTCAGAGTGACAGAGAACAGACAAAAGTATGGATATTAATTGCCAAAAAATTGAGCTCTTTGTCAAACTTCTGGAGCAGGATGTGGAACTATCTTTTAAAAAAGGTGTTTCACAGACTTCTATTATCCCTGTTTTCTTTTTAACTGCAGAGTTTCAGGAAATATGGAGATTTGGTGTAGATAGTTGTTGGAAAATACAGTTGAATAGCCTAAACATTTGTGTTGCATTGTTGTGAATAGCGGGTTAAACATATATTTTTTATTTCCAGTCCCTTGGAACATTTCTGGTGCACAGGAAGTGGACTATCCCAGAAAAGAGTAGAGCTTGGGGGCGTTGTTGGTTTTATTGAATTTCTACATTACAATTGGTAAAACAGACGTTCAGGAACTGAGAGGAGCTACAACTTATTATACAAAATTAAACTCATAATGTTAATCAAGACATATGTTGGCCTGAGGTACTTCAAAGAGACAAACGAATGATACCATTATGTCTGCCAGGAGATGTGTGTCTGTCCACAACTAATCTTACTAATCAAACATACTACTGGACCATTTGGCGTGATATCTTTTGTGCTTAAGGACCTCTCTTGGTTGCAGTTAATAACACTTTTAAAAAACATATTTTATTGACTGTTCTAAGGGTTTGGCTGAGCCGGTTCAGACAGCTGCATGCACAGAAAAGCATTAAACAAACAACATGTAACGTGTTTATCAGTGAACTTTAGAGATGCCAGTAGAGAGATTTTGTTACCTTTGAACAGAGCCATTCTAAATGTGTCCCTGCCACCAGTCTTTATGCTGAGATAGGATAATCAGCAAAGGCTTGCTGCTCCACATTTAGCATGCAGTACTTACTCCTAATGTTAGCGGCTATCCCAAATTATTTAACTAGTCCAGGGTTACTGCAACCCTTGCCTAAATGCATCTTTAATTCCTTCACTTTACTAAGTATATTACAGTACATGAATAAAATAATAACAGCTACTCAGCAATAGCAACAGTTCTTCTTACCCAAGTCTTTGCCAAAGCCAGACTGTTTGAAGCCTCCGAAAGGCGAGGCCACATCAGTCTTGTTGTAGGTGTTGACAAAAACCGTGCCAGCGTTGAGTTTTTCACTGACGTACAGAGCTTTGCTGATGTCCCGCGTGAAAACACCCGAGGCCAGGCCGTACTCTGTCGCGTTGGCCCTCCTCAGGACATCATCCACCTCACTGAGGCAAAGGGACAGGAAGGAAAGACAGAGTAAGGCTTTCACATTCTCACTCCCAA
This sequence comes from Clinocottus analis, assembly GCF_023055335.1. NCBI lineage: Eukaryota > Metazoa > Chordata > Actinopteri > Perciformes > Cottidae > Clinocottus > Clinocottus analis. The sequence continues at coordinate 5,442,092 of NW_027176042.1, read as the reverse complement.
CTCGCCAAATGCCACAGCTTGGTCTGTGACCCTGTCTGTTTCGTACGTGTCAGGTATGATGTGTCAGTTTCAAAATAAACTTTGGTGTTCACAGTTCATTGTAATGTCTAGTAAAGTTTTGGCTTATAGCACTTTCCAAAGTAAACTTTCAATATAGGTTCACTTACAAAACTACTTGATTAAGTTCAGGCAACAAAAGTGCTTCATATGAAAACATAGTGGTTTGGATTAAAACACTACTTTTCGTACCAAAAAATAACTTTGTTACGTCACTGCCATTACCTAAGTATGAAAGTTACGTAACAAATGTTAAAAAATGTTAAATAAGTCAAACTTTGTTTCACAAAGGACTCTAAGTCCTGCGTTCGTTTAACCCGCTCGATGCTAACTTTCTCCTTGCTATGCTATCTTATGCTATGCTGACGCAGATAGGTTTACATTGGAGTTAGTTGTTAGCCCGGTGTCTCTCTCACGCCAACATTAAAGGGTGCCTTTAGTTAGGAGTGAGAACGAGTTGAATGACAAAGAGAGGATATGAGTCAGTAAGTGGTCTTGAATCAGCCTCACCCGCTCTTGAACGTTGAGAGGATCATGACGGGGCCAAACGACTCCTCGATAGCGATGTACATGTGGTCCTGGACATCAGTAAACACCGTGGGCTCAAAGAAAAAACCTGGAAGCAGACATATAGCAAGACAGCACAGTACAGAACCTACATGAGAAAAGAAAAAAAGCCATCTGCAGCGCCGGTACTGCATCAGAGGTGGACCACACAGACGGGGTGATATCTGAGACTCGCTGCATCATCGCGCTGCAGTGCAGACAGTGGTGCCTACCTGGCCGCTGCACCTGTTTGCCGCCACACACCAGAGTGGCCCCCTCCTTGATGCCGGTGTGACAGTACTCCACCAGTTTGTCCAGGTGGGCTTTGTGGTTCTGAGGGCCATGGTCAGTGGAGCGGTCCAGCGGATCACCAATCTTCATCTTTTTGATTTCATCAACCTGAGAGAAATTGTAGTATTGAGCGTTTTTACTGATTTGAAGTAAATTATTTAAATCTTGTATCCTGCAGCTGTAGTGAAGCTAGCTCAGAGAAGCTTGCGGATTGTCTCTTAGATTTGAGAATGAAATAACCTCTCCACAATCGATTCATAATGTGACATGACCAGCAATAGTTTGGTTGCCAACTTTGAATTATCATTTACAGGCAGCATACAAACCAGAGCTGACTCTGAAGGGTAGACTGACAAGTCGATCTCAAGAGCCTCTCAAGAACATCAGCCAGGGTGAGGTCAAAAGACACGTACCACTTTTTTCAAAAACTGGTCGTGGATGGTTTCTTCCACAAACAGTCTGCCAGCCGCGATGCAGTTCTCTCCCTTGTTGAAGAACACTGAGCTCATGCCCTGAAATACACAGAGTGGTTTACCTCTGCACCCAAACGTGCACAAAATTACCAACAACGTGCTCCCGCGTATGCATTTACCATGCGCACGGCCTTGTCCATGTCACAGTCAGCGAAGATGATGAGAGGGGATTTCCCTCCCAGCTCCAGAGAAACTTTCTTCACATTGCTGCTTGCGCAGCTGCACATGGAGGAAGACACAGATGCAATGAGCAGAGTTGTTACATCTAGTTTTAGACCTTTGTAAAAAAAAATTAAAACATTTAAAAAAAAAAAAGAAAAAAAAGCTCCTTTTGCCTTTCACCTCTTCATGATGTGTTTCCCAATTTCAGTGGAACCTGTGAAGCCCAGTTTACGGATGTCAGGGTGGTCGGACATGCGCTGACCCACCAGAGCACCTGGAGGACGAGCAGGAGGTTAATGAATAACAACAGTACAGCTTCATTGGTGAAAAGGTAACTGCTAAATTGGCTCTAATCTTCATGTTTCAGGGTATGTTTAGAACTTCAAGTAATGAGTCGTTGTTCTCGGTTCATCTCCTTCATTAAGTGACTTGGCAGAACATTCTGACAGTCTCTGCCCGATCCCGTCGAACCCCTGTATAAGCAACAAAGCCGTACAATACGTAAAGACGCACTCTCCAACTCACATCCTTCAGCTAACAGGGAACCGCTTGTTGTGAAGTGAATGCAATGGGGCGGGGGAGGGGGAGTGCGACATCTAGTGGCTTCTCTTCAACTTTAGACTGGTGTTTTTGATGTTACGATGTCAGCCGTATTTCCACGAGAATAAATGTGTTGTTGCTGCTGTTTACTGTCCTCAAAAGTAAAAAAAAAAAAGCACGTTGTTGTTTTTGTTTTGTCACATTCTTCGTCATGTGGCAAAATAATCGTCCTTGTCAGTGTCTATTCCTACCTGATCCAGGCAGAATGTTAATCACTCCTTTGGGCAGTCCCGCCCTTGCTGCCAACTCTGCGAACTTCAGCGCCGTCAGTGGCGTCACCTGGGAAAAATATACATTTTTTAACAGCAGACACTCACGTCTGGCCCAAGATTACATTTTCATTTAATAGTCCCGCAGTGGGGAAATCTGCAGGATTACAAAGCAAACAGGGTGAAGTGCACACATATAAACACAACCGATATAATAAAAAAATCGAAACAAGGGTCCGATATAAGGGTTGTGTTTTTTCACAAATACACTACTTGTATTATAATTATTTTTCCCTCTTAGCTTTTTTTCTCACTGCACTGTGCAGCTGTGCCTTTATCTGTTCCTGTGCACATTCCACTTCTCTTTATCTATGTAATATTAGCCTGATTAAAATACATGAAACAGCCTTCTCCAGACCCTGGACATGTGATGTGATTGATCACTGGGTCGCGTGACCATCAACATGCGCTTGGTCAGTGAAGCTAGTGTCTCACCTAGAACCTAGAATCTCAGAATTTACTGATGACCCCTTTCCCACAGATTATGTTCATCTGGTGAGTGAAATGCTGATTATGTTACTGTTTTATAAATTTGATGTCGTATTTAATCATCTCCCTCTCACTGCGCCAAGGTGCACGGCTTCCGCTGGCGCAGCTGTGCTGCAATGTCATGTCTAGACTGTGCAGAGTGTCAGCGTCGCGGTTTTGTTGAATAGATTTGAACAACATGCATTGTTGTTAACCCGACGGGGTTGGGCAACCCACCAGACCCGTCGTGAAACACGGACCAAGGAGTCTAAAGGGGCATTTATACTCGGGTTTTAACGCAGAGACGCAAGCACACAAGACCCACAAGGGCCCTCTTGCGTAGTCCCATCTGCCATCTTGCGTGCATCGGCCAAAATTTCTGACTATCCGGCAAAGCTACGTAGGCCGTTCGCAGCCCGTAAGGCTGTGATTGGTCTGCTAACCACATCCTTTCTGAGTCTCGCATTTCCGGTTTCACAGCATTATACCGCTGTTTTTAAAAGCCATAGCAGAAACACGAACAATGGATCCCGTTGAAGAACGTTTGGCTGAAGAGGTCTGCAAATATGAGCATTTATCTAACCCGTCTGACGGAGTGTAAGGACACGCAGATGTAGGTGAATTCCTGGAGGGAGATATCGGTGAACGTCGGTGTGCAGGTCGACTCTAAACGGTCATTGCGCCACCTACTGTTCTGGCGTATGGAAAAGGCACGGGAACTACAAACCAGAACGAGTCTGTCGATGCAACTGCGTGGCCAGCCACAGTTGTAGTTGCAAGAGTGTATATCGCCCACCTTAACACACACACGCGAGTCAGAGGGTCTCTGAAACCCTGTAACATAATGAAAGTGAGAGCCGGTGTGCGTCGGGCGTTGCGTAATTGAGTGTTGCAGCTGGTCGTGCAGACACACCGGGGATGCTGAAAGAGCTATGCAAAGATGCTTTTCTTTTCAGGCCAAAATGAAGTTTTCGACCAAATACCTGCAAAATGAAAAGAACATTCCCACCGGCCTTAGCTGCTACTAAAATCTTAGCCAGCTATTATAAGACGTGGTCCTACCTGTTTAACAACAGCATGTTAGCATTTAGCTCAAAGCACTGCTGTGCCTATGTGGAGCCTAGCTGTGAGCATCTACTTCACATTGAGTCCTGTGTGGTCGGAGGCTGACCTGAGCGGGTTTGAGGACCATAGTGTTTCCGGCCGACAGGCAGGCCGCTGCCTTCCACGCCAGCATCATCAGCGGGTAGTTCCAGGGAATCACAATGGCACACACTCTGAGAGGAACGAAAGGAAAGAAAACCACTGGGATGACTCAGTGATCCAAGGCAACACCTCAGGTGTGAATGGAATTGTTTTGGTTCTGACTTTTGTGTGAGGTAGTGCCTCTACAATTTTTATGTTATCAGGGGTTAAAGTGGGATTTGTCATAAAAACTGTTATTTAGAAGCGCAGCATGGGGGTCAATCATTTCTATAATAGGGATTTACTCTTTGAGAGACCCACCCGTGTTTTCTTTCAGCTTATTTTTGTCACACTTAGTGCAGTATCAACTGCATATAAAGCTGTTGTAATCACACACATATCCTGCTGTCCCTGTGTGTTTTAAACTTAATAACCAAATCTATATTGATCGATCGATGGCATAAGCTGGTAGGAACAGAAAGACTGCAGCACACAAATAAAATAAACTCTGCTCTGAAGATCAGTTTGATTTAGTCTTTAATGTGGTGCCGCATCACATTGGCCCACTTCAACCCCTGACTGTTAATCATCTTCTACCTGCTCAACATGTGTCAAAATCCACTCTCTCACCCTATTGGCTCCTTCTTGGTGAAAGTGAGGTTACGATTGGGCCTGGCCTGGTTGATGGGAATGGTGCTGCCCTGTGAAAAGAGGATATCATTTATTTCAATGTATTTATTAGCATCATATTTCTGACTGGCCATGTACGCTGGTCATTTGGTGGTTTCAGGAGTGAAAAGTGAGTTTGATCTTGTTCCACGAGTGACAGTAAAAGCGGAGGGCTTACTTGGATCTTGTCACACCAGCCAGCGAAGTACCGGAAGGTCTGGATGGACATGCCCACATGAGTCTTCAGGGCCAGAGTGTAAACAGCCCCGGAGTCGATGGCTTCGATGGTGGCCAGCTCCTCCTGGTGCTCCTCCATCAGGTCAGCCAACCTGCGGGCCACCGGCATCGTGAATATTTTCAGAAATGTATATAACTCTGGTAAGTGACCTGTCCATCACAAGGTAGCCCCGCCCTAAAGATAAATGGAGCATCATTTACTAAATGAATATCGAGCTGTATTTAAAAAGACTTGAGACCATAAACTCATGTTAACAATGTTGATACTGAGTGAATAAATCAAGAGAGAAGTAGAGTCATTTTCTCTGACTTCTATACAACCAGAGTAGTCGCCCCCTGATGGTCCTGAGAGAGAATGCAGCTTTAACACATAAATCATAGACTTCTATACAACCAGAGTAGTCGCCCCCTGATGGCCATGAGAGAGAATGCAGGTTCAAGACACTTCAGCATTGGTTTCGCTCTTCAGAACCGGAGGGTTCCGCATTTCTTTTTCATCACGCGTTGCTACAGTTCTTGGAAATCTTCTCTAACTGGACCTTTATTTTAATTCAAAACCCTGCCTTAAAGAGTTAAGTTTGGTAAAATAAAACAAAAAAAAACAGAAGCACTGACTTGTAGATGAGTCTGCCTCTGTCTCTGGGGTTCATCCTGCCCCACTCTCCTTCTTCAAAGGCCTCCTTGGCAGCAGCCACTGCCTTGTCCACGTCACTTATCTGGGCCAGGGACACGTCACAGATGGCCTATAGGACAGAGGGACGCTGGATGTAAAGTGACAAAGCCATACAATTTAAAAACTGCTGATAGAAAATCATGACTAAAACCTGTAAAACCTGCATTACATCAAAATGATTTGCACTCAATATGCTCTCACGAATGCTAGAATCTAAATCATATTTCATCCACTAATACCTTTAACATAGCAACTTATAAACAGCTGCAACCACCAACACCAGAAACAAAAAATATATTATTTAGTCCTTGAAAATGCAAAGAAAATGTTATATGAAAGACACAATTTTGGGATGTAATGTGCTCTAGATAGTATTAAAAGTAATATTCATAGCGGCTTCCTTACTGTGCCGTCCGTGGGATTGATGGTCTTGTACGTCTTCCCTCCCTCTGCGTCGACAAACTCTCCATTAATGAACAGCTGGTGAGGCATCTTTATAGTCATGTTGTTGGTGTTCATTTCCACCTAAAGGGTTAAACAGTACACAACAAAGTGAAGGCGTGGCCTTTCCGAGGGCCCATCAGGAACAAGCACCATCTGGTGACAGCCACTCACATAGTCCACGACCAGTTCCTCCTCGTCGTCCTCCCCTCGCAGCTTCCTCACGCACATCTGGATGAAATCCCGGAAGGTGCAGTTCATGTAGACATCCTCATTCTGCAGCTGGCAGCTACCGGCTCGCAGCTTCACCTCCTCCACGAGTCTGGAAGAGGAGCAAAACGTATCCATCAGGACTTCTTGGTACGGTGAAATGACCCTGCACAAATAAAACCTCTAATGCATTGCCCGGTGTTCAGAGCGCCAATGTTTTTTCATACAAAGCGCCACAGAGACACATCGGCACTTTGAGCTGAATCAGCATGCTCACAATGATGATGCTAAAATACTGTGTTGATATTTCTTTTTATAATTTCTTTTTTAGTATGTGTTTGATTTATTTGTGGGGATTTCTTGGGATTAGCAAATAAACAACACTAGACATAAACGAAGAAGTAGAATTTGGCAGAGGTAGTGAGGGTACGATAGTGATATGAAAAAATGAAGAATAAATAGAACAAAAAACAAACTCTCACCACCAAAATGCCCACTTGGTGTGGGGACGTGATAGCTGAGAGTGCATCAGTGACAGACTTTTTAAAGGGTGGGTGACATTAGCTGGTCCGAGGTGACATTTCGCGATTATCAATTAAGTCGCAGATTTTCAAAGTATCTGTCGAGATGGGATGTCGGTAAATTGAACACATGAGATAACTGATCAAAAGATGGAAACGTTCCATCAATGTGAAGATGTTTCCCATAGTCTTACCGGGTTGCTAGTGGTTAGAAAAATACATTTGACAGATGAATAATTTTTACAGCGATAAATCCACCTTTCAGCGTCATTACCTGACTACGTCCATGGAAGCAGCGCCAGATTTGAAGAAATCCGTGGAGTCTTCAATTTGACTGACGTTAGACAGAATGCTTTGCCACACCGCCTGTGAGGAAACATTGGCGAGGGTCAGCACCGGACATTTTTTAAGTGGACAAATACATAGTTGTTGTTTTTTACCGTCCTACCCTCATCTGCTCAGCGAAGGTCCTCTCCTCCTCTGTGAGCTCCACGGCAGCACTGCTCCCCGAGCAGAAGTACTGTGCAGCAGCGATCATCTTCCCGTCCTCATACTGAAGATTCTTCACCAACAGCTACAGAGGGACAGAGAGCATGACACGACCATAATGACTCAATCGTTTTCACCTCGAGATAAGCTTTACATTAGATGGACAGAAACCAGTGCAGTGGTCTATTTTTGAGTTGATGGAAATGATTTAGCCCCCGTCAGTGTGCTGACTTTGTTTAAAAGTGATTTTAATCCACTTTAAGGACCTGCAGGAAATACGTATCTCTCTGTTCATCTGTCTGGAAAATGTATTTGTACCCAAAATGTATACCTAAAAAAAATATGATTATAATAATAATAATAATAATCTTTAGTTATAAAGCACATTTCATATAGATTATGTAGATCAAAGTGCTGTACATTTAGGTGCAGGTTCAGGTTTTTATCCAGTAACAGATGTTACTGGTTCTGCAATGTCATGTCCTAATCACAGAGCTGAGATATGCAAACAGTTAACCCTAATTGTGTTAACTTTGGATTGAACAAATCAAAGTAAAATAAAATATTAATGTAAAAAAAGTGATTAGTTGCTGCGACTTTTTTTGCCTGTGTTGGACTATGATGATCTTTTATATATGCATGCCTGTGCTAGCTGTCTTCGTAGGGTGGACACTGCTTACCATGCTTCATTGCGGTTCATTCCAAACTGTAAAGCTCTGACTCACCACTATGAGTTACACTGTCGGGTGGGATGGCCTGCTTTGGCTGTCTTACCTTGTCTTCTTCAATGTTTTCTTTCTGTAACTATGCATTTGTTATGCTGCTGCATGTCTTGGCCAGGTCTTCCTCGAAAAAAAGCTTTTTTAACCTTAAATGGGACTTTTCTGGTTAAATAAAGGTTTAAATAAATAAATTTAAAAAGTAAACACAAAGTCAGTCTCACGCCACGTTCGTCCAGTAAATGTGTTAGCGTGTATCAATATTGGAAGCCTGGTGTAGCTTCCATTTGATAATTTATATTATCAAATGTGAGGATTTACATCGGCGTTGACTTACCGTCTTGCCGTCGTTGCCAAACAGCACCAGGCCGGCCTTGGTGACGATGCCAGGGCGGCTGGCTCCGGGGATCTCTAGGGGCTGACCGTTAGCCACGTTATCCACCAGAGTGGAGCCGTAGAAAGTCACGTTCTGTAGGAAGAGAGATACTGGTGAGGACGAGGTCTAATAAAACTCATCACATGCTACTGGCATTAGAAATACATGCATGTGTATGTGTGGTTTAACAGAAGCCAAATCCCAACCTTTTTTTTTTTTAGCTTCTAGGTATGTATTAAAATATCGTATATCAAACCCAGAAACTGTAAAAAAAAATTTAAAAAAATATTGCTGGATAAAAACACGGTGCAGACGCTGCGATACCTGTCCATCAACCTCTGCCCAGGCACCAGGCACTTTGTCGTTTCCTCGGATCCAGTTGTGAAGAGCTTCAGCAGACTGGTTCCAGTCAATCTGCCATCAGAAATCAGGAATCTGTCATTATGTCTCTTAACATGATAAGTCAAAAACTATAGTCAAGGGAGAGTACTGGATTGTTTTACTTTGAAAATCATTCATCGGATCATATTGAAGAAGTCTTGAAACTAGAGATTGAGACAATAAACTCATGTTTATTCTTCTATACAACCGCCCCCTGCTGGTCATTTGAAATAACACAAGTTTAAGGCTCTTCAGCATTGGCTTAACTTTTTAGAACTGGAGGTTGCCTCCTGAACATAACTGATCTGTCTGGATGGCATCCAATATTAATTACCTTAGCATTTTCTTTCTTCTGGATGCACTCATATGTGGCGCCCTCTTGTGGCTGGGTGATTCTCGGAGCCTTCCCTTCTGCAATCAGCCTCACTGCATCCACCTGGAACCAGAACAATGCAGTTCATCTCATTGCTATCTTTATGGACTTTGCATCCTGCTGTTTGTTCTGTTGGGGAAGTGGGGAGGGGAACAGGAGGGTCCACAAAATGATATTCACTCTACATATGAGTGGACATTGTGACTGCTAAAGATTAGTGTTGTTAATGAGAAGAGCTCTTTAAATTTTGTAATTTTACTTCATCGTCAAACCAATGTGGCAGTTTTTGTTTATTTTTTACTTAAGGACCGTACCACTGGTTTTGATTAAACATCATATGAAATGTATATTTTCATTTTACAAACCATAATGTAAGGTTTTAGATTCATGGCATTGTAAAAAACAATTTGAAATTAGAAATGGAAACATTGGAGCTGAAAAAGTTCCACTGAAAAATGAAAGACCTTTTTTCAGTATTACCTTTATATCATATATGGCGTGGAAGAGGCAAGGAGAGCGTGATTTCCATTTAATCTGAACTTCACTCTTCTGAGTCCTTATTCTTGTCTAAAGCCAGACATCAGCACACAGCTAGCATATGGTAATGTATTTCATGAGTTAATAACTCATTCATAACTCATTTCTTCCCGTTATGTCTGTCTTTTTTTCATATAGATCTGGGCCAATTAAAGTTAACTTTTAACTGAAACACACTAACTTGCTGTTAATGATTATCAGACACAGTTAGTCAGTTGTTGACTACAAACATGTTATTTACAACTGGTGGTTAGTTCAATACATTTGTCATTAAATCGTGGAACAAGATAGAGATTATCGTGATGTTCTGGACCTTTGATGAGGGAATTCACTCTAACTAGACCTTGCTCGGGTATTAATTGAATGCCCCTCCTGTCGACAAACAGAGCCCTTACTATAAAAATGTGTTGCACAGTGTGTGCCAGATGACCTTCGTTAACCTACGAGGCATGTTCAAATGTAACTATGGCAGGTGAGAGCAAAGGTAGCATCTTGTACATGAGCTTGGAATGCTATTCCATTTATATCACAATCCTAAGCATCTTTTTTTTTTTATCCACCCACACTGACCCATGCCCACACTCACTGTGCCCTTGACCCCTTCTGGGAAGAGAAATCTCTTGTAGATTGTGTTGACGGTATCGTCACGTTCAACATCACACTCCCTCTGCAACAGGATTGGTCCGGTGTCCAGTCCGTCATCGGCCCAGAACACTGTAAAACCGCCCTTTTTGTCACCGTGGATCAGCGTCCTGCGCATCGGAAATGCCAGTTAAAAGACCTAATCTAGCCCCCAATGCTGCCACCAACATAATGACATCACGCGACTCACCAGTTGATCGCTGAGGCTCCCCTGTGCAGAGGCAGCAGGGAGGGGTGGTAGATGATAGAGCCGTGCTTGGGCCGGTCGATGACCTCCATGGGGATGAACTGGGAGCAGAAGGGCAGGACGTTGAGTTCCGCGCCAGTGGCCTCATACTGAGCCACCACCTCCGGGATGGCCTGGCCCTTCACACGCCAGCGGGGGAACTTGAAAGTGGCGACACCATCCTTCTCCGCCTCAGTTGCTGTGAAAGAAAAGAACAAGGAAACTCTCAAAATTGTGGCATACAAAATTGTATTTAGAACTATCTTTACCTCCATCAATACAAGCCGCTCATGCTGACCAGTGTTCATTCATTCATCCATCCATCTATTATACTTTACAATAAATAAAATCAACAAGGATATGAACAAGTATTTATAATTATTATATAATACTATGTATATATTGTTCTGCTCGCGATACCCACGAAACTAAAACTGACAAAATGAACGCACCCTAATTTTGTCCCTTGTGTTCCCCTTTATCCAACCCATGTGGAAATGCGACACCTCCATAATCGCGGCAGGAGGATATTAATTAATTAATGAAAAGCTGGTGGAAATGTGTGTAGCTGCGTCCTGTTATGTCTGCCTGTGAAATACATTACTACTGGTTTTGAAATGTTTTACAATTTGATTTTGTGCTATAAACCACACAATAAGTTTTTAGATTAAACCTGAGACTAATGGTCAACAATCGAGCATTAAGTATTACAACTGCACATAAAATAAGGATTTTCCACAACACATGGTGTTTGCTGTCAGATCTAAAAGCCAATTAGCTCTCTGATGTGACGAGAGCCAGCCGTTTCCCATCACAGCTGCTGCAGCGCCTGGCTCTGAAATCGACGGGAGCAGGTCGGACACAAATCATGCATTGCGCGTCGATCGCCGGCAATCAATTCTGCGCAGAACTGGCTCATCTGGAACAATCTTATTATTTGTGTTGCCAATCCTGCGACTTTTAGCAACACTGAGCTGTGTCTTTAAATTGCAACGCTTTAAAACTCCCATACTTTTGCTGGTTTCTCAAATGTTGCCAACCCAAGCTGAAATATTTCACTTTAACTGGTCCGTAAGTCATGCACTCAGTCAGGCAGTATAGTTCTCACCCAGTGGATCAGCCTTGCCATCCTTGTCCGGGATGGTGAAGACTCCTACGATGGTGTGGCCATCCTTCTTCAGCTGCTTGTAAACCTCCTGTCCGAACAGACTCTGTCCAATCACTGCAATCTTCATCCTCACGCCTCACTGTGTTTCTGAAAGAGGCGGCAACACACACTATTGTATTTAGTACACAGAATCAAAGTTAATACTCGCAGGTTCTTTGATACTGAAATTAATTACTAAAAGCTCCAAGAGGCCATTAAAGATACCCAATTTGAAATTCAGAACATTTCTATGGCGACGGCTAAGCTTGTGGCTAGGAGCTAACAGTTCAAACACCAACTGCAGTGTTGACCGAGCTAACAGTGTTAACCTGAGGTAGAACTGGCTGGAGGGTGACACTGTCATCGATTGCTAATGGGACTCACGTGCACTATCAGCTACAGAACACAGAAGTTTAAATTACAAAACATGCAGAGGGAAAGTGACGTCCTTCTCTGCTCTGGGAGATATTACTCCACTATATCTCAGCCGGTAGTCGTTTGCTGCTTCATCAATCAGGCTGCATCCTCCATTTCTGACGAGTGAAGTCAGTGACAAGGTGTCTTAAACATACATTCTTCTGCTGTTGCTGTCATCCCAAAAAGTGAAGATGGCGACGGCCAAAACACAAAAGGCTTCAAAGTGGCAAACCAATGGGTGACGTCCTGGGGAGTATTCCAGAAAGCGGGTTATGTGGAAACTCAGAGTAAGGTAACCCTAAGATAAGGGAAACTGAGTTATCCGTTCCAGAAAGAGAGGCAACTGAAACTCTGTCAATCACCATGGTAACAGACTCTGTGAACATAACCTGCTCCCTGGCAGGTTTACTACAAGAAACCCGGAGTTTCTACCTGTCTCCTCCCACATGAAGAAAGCTGGTAGACATGGATTACCCAGTCCTACCAGATCCGATTGACATCGAAGCCTTAGTGATTCGAAATGCTTTACGTCGCGAGTGTTCCGACCCAGATGAGACGTTTCATCATTTCCAGAGGAAGATCTGTTAGAAGCTACCGCTGTTTGTTCCTGTGGACGTGCACTTACATCAGAGCACATTTTATGCATCGCGCTACGTTTTTTTTTGTTTTTCTTTACAACATCGGGATGCAGAGCACTTCAGAAAGGCAACAGTTTGTAGAGCTGTGAGGAAAAGTAACCTCGATACTTTAATTAGTATTTTAATGTGTGTTGGTGTCGGCTACAGCGTCACACTTTAAATGACTTCAATAGGTATAAAATAAAAATGTGTAAGTGTCTTCTATGTGGGGTATTAAGTGAGAAGATGTGTGAAAACATCATTTTATTAGAGGACTAATTTACTATTTCAAGTAGCCACTGAATTAATATTTACTTTGTTTAATAGCCTAAGTCAATTATATATTTAAAAAAAAAAGAATCTTACAGTTAATTGTTAAGTCAGTGGAATAGTACATTCAAACTTCCGCGTTGACTCGGGCAGCAGTCTTTTCCCATGCCGTCTCTCTCTCTCCTTCGCTGCTGCAACTGTATTACATTTGCGGTGAAATAAGTGCTAACACTCACCGTGAGCCTGCAGAAGCACCTCCAACTCCATCGCTGTGAAATATGTTGCTGTTGTATTTACCGTTGTCATGGTGACTCGTGATATCGGGGCTCCATTGATGTTAGCTTTTTATAATAGTCATGCATGCGCTTAACTCAGGTTGAATATTCTCAGAGTCAGAGTAAATCAACTCAGAGTTCAGGGGTAGGCCCAATCCCAATCTCCACCCTTACGGACTCACGGACTTTGAGACACGCTCCCGCGAAGTCCTTGAGGGTTTAAGAGTGTCCCATTGTCAATCTGTGGAGTGCCTGAGGGCTCTGTGGCGGACATTTTGAGCCCTTTATGAACCCTTTCTGTAAGTCAACATAAGATGCTGACTTTGCCTAAGAGAATTACCCACAACGCATTGCAACGCGAGGTTAAACGTGCAGTTCCCAATGGAAGAACGGAGACGTAAAAAAAAAAAAAGATAAACAAAGAGGCACGTGGGCCTTTTGCCCGATAAAAAGGAATGCAAACAGAATATATATATTTTTGGACATTCATTTAACATTTTATTTTGACAAAAACGAGTGAATAAATAATATAAAATTACTTCTCATCTTGGGAGAAAGACATTTAAACCAGTGGATACAAATAATACAATAAATACATAATTTAATATTCCCCCACCACACACACACACACACACACACACACACACACACACACACACACACACACACACACACACACACACACACACAAACATGTCAAAGTCTTTACTGGTGTGACTAGGTCCAAAGTGCATACTAATCAGCTCTACTGTAGATTCATGCTATGACTTGGAAATACGACTCATACACTATGTATATAAAAAAAATATAACTTGATATGCTTAGTATAAGAAGATTATAGTATCACTAAAATGTACTGTACAATACTGTCTAATGTATTGACTATTTGGAATCCAAAAGTGCACAGTAAGCATGACTGTTTTGACTGTTTGCCCGTTTGTTGACCCCGAACAGAGAGGGGGGGCGGGGCCGGCTGTCCCGCCAACCAATTAAAATCAAAGAGGAGTTGAAGGGACTTGACAGCCCAGTTGAACGGTCAACAATCACACCAGGCAGACAGTTAAAGTTTAACCACAAACTAATTTTATACTAACAATCGCGCGTTGTCCTCAATACACGTGATCAAGTCACGTGTAGCCATAATGTAGAGTTTTATATCCTCAACAGCTGCTGCAAATAGTCTCATGTTGCAGATACAAATACTCTTTGTGTGTTTGCGTGTGCAGTGAGGCCAATCAACAGTCTGCAGACTCATGTAGTGCAAAGAATTATGAAAGATTGGAAAAAGTTAAGTATAAGTGCCCTTACCCCTGCCTGCAGACCCAGAACTCCTCTGCTTGCCTCGAAAGAGTGATCGGACGGAGAGCAGTGTATTTAATTCCCTCACCACCAGCACACAGGCGGGCGGACTATTGCGTCGCATGCAAATGAAGCAGAGTGATTGGACGAGACGGCCGTGAGGCTGCAGGCGGCCTATCGGCTGCTAATGTGCCTGACAGCCCAACCACACAGGGAAATGTCCACTGTGATCAACCATACAGAACAGTGCAATGTGGGCCGAATTATTTTTGTTTTGCAATATGCAGAATTATTTTTTTTTATGTATTTCTTTACATTTCTTACATTTCATTTCTTACATTTCTCTAAATTTGTAATACATTTTTTTTTTAACATTTATTGTATTTAACATTTTTACATTACATCTAAAAAAATGACTCAATTTAATTTTTACTACATTTCTTTACATTTATTTTTTTTTACTTTTCATAGAATTGTCTATGTGACAATACATATTTATATTTTATTTGAAAAATGTTCTATGATAACATAATTGTCTGTACAGAGATATTACAAAATAATTAACTATTTGGTTACACATACTGTTTCCAAATTGTCAAACAAGGCAATGTTACAAATACTATGGAGATTCTGCTGTGTCTTACAGTTTTTTAAAATGTTCTACTATGACCAATATTAAAGAATTATACTCAAACGTTTTATTTATTTTGTCTTCTGTGTGCCTTCAATAGTTTCCGTGAAATTTGAATAAATTGGTCCTCAACATGGCAACAGAGGAGTTTTCGGTTGAAAAAGGCAGTCCTGGGGATTTTATTTGGCTCAGAAGAGAAGTTGTGAATGCAACTGTTGGTTGCAAAGGAGGGAGATGGATTTTAGATTTCTGAAGAGTAGTAAAAGGGTTTATCTTTCGTAATAGGGACAGAGATGCCAATTGTGATGGCCAGGTGGTCAGGGATGTAGAGGCTGGGGAGTCGATGCATCGTAAGCGCTTCCAGGAATGGCAGGTTTACAGTCAGTGCATCAATGTAGATGATGAGAAAATCTGATAAGTGAGAGAGGAGGGGTTTGGCTTGGCTCAGTAGATAATATATACAGTGACATAAGGAGTGGGAGCAGATGGTGTAAAAGCAAGGTGTTTGAAATAACGAGCGTCAGAAATAGAAACAGTGTTTTTTTTATTAAACTCCTTCCTGTCAACACCACCTCTCAAGTACCAGGCTTTGACATAAGAAACTGATGCGTTTCTACGAAGGCTCTTATGCCATGTTTTACATTTATTTTAACTACATTGACTTAAAGATCAGCTGTTTGCTATTTCCAGATACATTTTCATGAAAGAAACTAATTTAAAGCAAGACTATGCAACTTACAAATATTTAAAAATAATACAACATATTATTCCTCTCACAAATGTAAGAGGTGGCTTTATAAATAATTAAAATTGTGCTGCAGTCGTTTGTGGGCCGGTATGGTTAATTACAGTTGACTGTGGCTAAAGCTATACAGGTAATTGACCTGTTTGAAATAGAAAATACAAATAAATGCCAAATAATGAGATATTTCAAAGACAGCGCATGATGATGAAAACTCTTGCATTCACTACGTCAGAGCTGTTTCCGCACATCACGGTAGATTTCACAATGAAACAGAGATAAGGCAGCAGGACACTCTCATTGTAGGTCACTCAACAGCCATAAACTCTGAACAGGTTTGTCGTCATGCAAAGTTCCAAACAAACTGCAAAGGTGTGTCTAGTCAGTGTGTCGAAAATAGTGTCAGCAAAACAACACAACTCAAAGAATGAAACCTCTGGACAGTCAGATGATATCTGAGCATAATTATGATAACACACATGTGTTGTGTGCGTGCATGTATACTTCCACAGTTATCTTTGAGGACTGGTTTGGGTCTCAAATTGAACATTTTTGGAAAGTGAGGACACCTTAGCCTGACCTTCAAAACCTGTGAGGCTTCAGACTTGGCTTTAAGGTTCAGGTTTGAATCAGGTTCAAGACAAGGGTAAAGGTTGGGCTGTGTGATTTAGTGTAAGGGTCGATAGGAAATGCTTTATGTCAATGAAGGTCCTCACTAAGGTTGTGTGAAACCTATTCATCTGATCTGGTTGGTTCTGGTCCTCAGTTATCACCCATGTTAATGATCCACTCAGCATACAGTAACCTGATCAGCAGCAGAGACACTGTGGTTGCACATCTCCAGAGTATGTCTTCGCTTACTCAGTGCCAAATAGAACCAATAAATGGGTGTATCTTGTTAATTTTGTTTTTAATATTTAGGAGGGGGGGGGGGGGGTAGTTTTTATTTAATGTAATCTGTCCATTTAAATAAGAAAGAAGGACGTGTTTTGTATTGCCACCATTTTACTCGTTCCTTTTTTCCTACACAAGGGGGCAGTGCCCCACCATAAAACTGCCGCCACTCAGGTTCCAGCTTCTATATCACAGACAGCACTGATACACACACATGCATCATTATGGGACATTTAGGATCAATTGTTCACTCAACTTTTTCTACTTTTTCTACAACTTTTTTTTTTGTGTGATTCGTCAAACTTAAAGGAAGAGCAATACTACATTACTTTTAGTCCACTTTCAAGTGGAAAATCACTGCCAGACAGACTTCCTTTAAATGTCTTCTACATTTAAAGGATTCTGATTTCTTTCATGTGTGCCTCACATTAAATATTTAACAGCATGAAAAGATGTCGACAGATATTCAGAGGATCTTGGAGGAAGAATAATGATATCTTTCTGTTTTAACAACTTAAACAAATGTAAAACTGTAAAAACGCAGTTTGGTTTCCAAGATCTG
This sequence comes from Clinocottus analis, assembly GCF_023055335.1. Classification (NCBI taxonomy): domain Eukaryota; kingdom Metazoa; phylum Chordata; class Actinopteri; order Perciformes; family Cottidae; genus Clinocottus; species Clinocottus analis. The sequence goes on along the minus strand of NW_027176042.1, from coordinate 5,424,693 downwards.
GTCTTTTGCTTGTGTTTCCCCTTCCCATTTATTTCAATGTGTTTCCCGTGTGTTCAGCGTGTTGTCTCTGCAGTATGCCCAGGAGCTCCGCATATTCATCATGCAGATTATAATTATAGCTTGTGTGTGTGTGTGTGTGTGTCCACCCTGATTGGCTGAGAGCGCTCCTGTGGGGTGACTGATGTGTATCCAGGCATCTAAGTGTATTTTCAAACAGAACTCCGGCTCCACAGCTGGAGATCCACTGGCTATAAATACACAGTGTGCTCCGTTGGCTTTCCTGGAATAAACTGAAACACCTGCCCTGCCCCCCTCACCAGCACCGCCACCAGCAACAACCCCAACCAACCAACTCACACTCGCGCACAGCGATGAATGTAATTACAATATTGAGTCGATAAATCTTAATATCAATTTCAGTTGAAATCAGCTGAAAAAGGAAGTTCTCTCTAAAACCTAATTTGCCTTCTTCAGGGGAACAGAGCCTCGTCTGCTTGTTAATTGCAGAAGTTAGACGACTCAATTGGAGCAACATAGTAAGTGTACATGCAGAAGTAAAAGAGGACATTACTTTGGTACTCTACTGTCAAGTGTGTGTGTGTGTGTGTGTGTGTGTGTGTGTGTGTGTGTGTGTGTGTGTGTGTGTGTGTGTGTGTGTGTGTGCACGTGCGTGCGTGTGGGAGTGTGCTGGCTTCCTGTGACCTTCTGCTTGAACCCTGGCCTGTGTTCATTTTGGCACCTTGGCAGCGCAGCGCTGGCGGTCACATCTTTGAATCAGGAAGCTTTCTTTCAGAGGTTGGGTCAGACAACTCTCCTCGCGATTCACAAGAGTATCCACTCCGTGATTCAGTCAGAGGGCTTCAACCTTGTTTGGTCAAAATGTATTGTACTGTTGTATGTTCACTGCTGTAAAATCATCTACACTACACTACATTACACAACTTTAAGGCATAGTTTGACTTTTTGGGAATTCCATTTCTTACCCGGAGGGCAGAGCCGGCTCCTACCATTTCAATGCCCGACAGCAGCGGTCCTCGCACTGGGGTCTGGGATGGTAACAGCCCCAGTCGCGCCGGGTCCGGTCTTCTCTACGTCGGGTTGTCAGCTGCAGCTGACACTGACGTGAAACATATTCAAACAAGCGGAAAGAGCCACAGGACACAACATCCGGTTTTCAAAGTAGTGACTGATATGGATGTGTTCGGAACATTTATGACCACATCCAAACATCTTAACTCTACCAGAACGTTTGTCTTTAACATATTAAAACATTTCTGTATGACCAGAACAGCAGAGTTTAGGAATTCAAATGTGCTTAAATTCAGCAGGAAAGCAAAAAAACAATAACACAAGCACACGATTGTAAACATATTTGGAATAAACAATAAAACTAAAATATGTTTATAAGCAACGTATACGCGTATAATCAAAAACGTATTTGTAATACGTCAAACACCGACGTAATCAGGGAGAAAATACGTTTCAAGTCAACATAATTGAAGATACATATTAGTTCTGGGGGAACATAATTTGTAGGAGACAGGGTTGAGTGGTACTGAATGTAGCTAGTGTGCTAATGCTAACTCGTAAGACGTGTTTGATTAAAACCAAACACAGTACAGTCTATTTCTGGTGCTGGTGTTTTTCAAAATGAAAGTCACATTTTCACACAATGCAGCAATTGTAATCTTCTATGATGAAAAAGTTTCTCCCAGAGTTTGTGAAAGTGGTATTAACATCACAACAGTGTTGCACAACGCAGGTAAAAAGCGTCTTCTTCTCCGTAATGATCTCACGTCGTTATGCTGTTAAACCAAGTCCTCGAATGATTGTTTCGCAATAAATCACTTGTGTAAAAGCACAATTACACTATACCGAGGTCGAGGCATTTAAACGCGTTCTACATGTTAGTCAGCCACCTTTTTGGCAGCCTGGATTTCATATGATTGAGCAGGTGTTTCCCTTCCTGTAGGCCTCCTGCTGTGTCACAGAGAAAAAAAAGCCTTTCACAACTTGTTTGGTCCCATTAGCCTTTTCCATGCTATAAATCTCTTCTGTCAGACCACGCAGGTGGTTAGAAACACAGAAATGAGTTACACGTGTGCTGTATTCAGCCGTTAGTCATCGAGAGGAGATCTTACCGCCATACTCACCTGGTGAAAAGCAGCGGCTGGAGGAAAAAGAAGCAAGATCCAAAGTCTCTGAAGCACCGATGCTCCTTTAGAGTAAATCAGAAACACATGATGTCGGCTGTGTTTTGGGGTTGGAAGGTATAGACGGGCCAGAGACAATTCACTTACTGCTAGAGGTCTGAGCCAAGAAAAAGCATTAGTCCTTGAATCTGATGAGGAGAAATGGATGTCAGACAACATCTCCCTACAGCAGGCACAGCATTGTTTGACAGTAATTTGGCAAGACAAGAAACAAGAAATCAATATCTGTTGTAATATTTTAGATTTTTGTCTAAAATGCATGATACAAGTTAAAAGATTAGCAGAAACTCTCCATCTTCTGTGCATCTTCAACTTTAATACTTTATTAAAACCATGCTTTCTTCAGCACAGTTGAATTACATCTCTAACTCCCTGATGGGAGGCTAGAGATTTATTCTTTTCTCTTTCAACGGCTCATGAAGTCTTAATGATGTATCCAAGGCTAGCTCTTAGTTCTCAGTAAGATTAAAACATATTTATGTTGTGAATATGCATATCGATTTCTTAGCTGTTTTAACTTTGTACAATTGTACAACCCTCACTCAAGCCAATCAGGCCTGTTGGTTCCACACAGCTCGATGACTATTTGAGGGGACCAAGCGTGAGGAAATGAGTTTTTTTCATATGGAGGTGGTTCTGTAAAATTGTTTAGGCTTTTCAAGGATATGCAACAAAAGTCATAACAGCTGTTATGGGCAGCACCGGCCCGAAGCCGGCACGCCAGAAGAAACAGGTCCGGTTGCCGACTCTGTGGAGTCTTAGTAGGAATGACGCCCCAGAATCAGGTTGAATATTAAAGAAAAGCATTGTTTCTGTGTCATGATGAATATATATCATGACACAGAAACAATACTTTGACTTACAAAATGAAGCCCATCAAGATCCTATTGTTTGGTAACAATAATTATGTGACATTTGTATGTAGAGAAAAGAGCTAAATAAAGAAGGAAACATCTCATATTATCATTTTGTGCAAGTTAAAAAAAATCAACATTTGATGTTTTTGCAACCACAAGCAGTCATTATTCATAAAAGAGCAATACAAAATATAAAAACACAGAGCACATACATTAAAAGCAATTCTGAAGAGGTGGGTTGTGATTTGAGATTTGAATATGAAAAGATCGGTGCAGTCTCGGATAAGTTTGAGAAGAGGCAGCGGAAGGCTTAACAGTCTGTACACATAAGACTACCCTGTCCTAGGACATCAAGAAAAAATGCCTTTCACAGGGAAAAAATGAAGAAAGGTAGGAGGCAAGAGACAGCCATGAAACAGTGTAGTTTAATACAGTGCTACAGTTACAACCGGCCCTTTGAGGGCCACCATAATGCTGGTGTGGAACCCGGGTGAAAAAGAGTTTGACGCAGTAGATGTTTGTAACACAACGACTAGGTTGGTAAACTGAAAAGTAATGGTAAATGAACACGTGTCCGTATAGGGCTTTTCTAGTCTTCCAACCACTCAAAGTGCTTTCACACTAAATGACATCATTCTTCCATTCACACACTGATGTAGGAGCTACCATGTAAGGTGCCATGTCAGTATTATCAACCATTCATACACCGTAGGCGCAGCTATGAGAGCAATTCAGGGTTAAGTGTCTTCCTCTAGGACACATCGACATGGCTAGTGGAGCGGGGATCGAACCACCGATTCTCTGAATAAAGGACGACCCTGCTCACCACTGATCCATAGTCACCCAGCATGGACTTGTGCCATACACTTTAGAACAGGTATGGGCAAACTACAACCTTATGGGCTTTTTAACCCGTCTTGTCGAATATTGGTACACAATTGTCCAAATTATTGTAAAGACCGCATTCATTTAGGCTTTTCCTACAATACCCAGCATTTCAGTTGATCCCACTTCCCAGTACGAACACTCCAATAGCCCTTATTTAAAAATGGGACATATCGGGTTCTGCCTGCCAGCTTCCTGCTACATATTACCAGTAATTCATCACTTGTATCATCTTATAATACATCCATGGAATGTATGCTGTATGCTGTAAAGCCTGTGCTGTGAATGTATTCATGCATTCTGTTAATGTAACATACGTTAATTAACATCTGTCTGTTCTTTTCTCTCTCATTCATCTTTGCCAATGCATTGAATCCTTTTGTAACAATGAGTGGACCAATGAAAAATAAAGTCAACATTGGACTGCTAAACATGTTTTTCCCCGAAGTGCGATCATGTGCGACCCTCGCTGGACGACCTGCACGAAGAATTTTGCCGTTGGTTCGGTGATTTTGAAAAAGTTGACAAGTCACTTCAACTAATGTCATGTCAACTGTCACAAGACTATGAAACAGCACACCTTTTCTTTACTTTTTTTAGTTAATGGCTTATTCTTGTAATTTATATTAGTTCACACAAACACTCTCCATCCATCTGATACTGGTCGGGCCCATCTGTCAAATTTTAAAACTCATTGTGGGCACTAAACCAAAACATTTTCCCACCACTGCTTTAGACCATGTGCTATCGATCGTTTGAATCTGAAATCCTTTTAAGTTGTATTTATGTCCCCTTAATGTATCATCTCTCTTTTTTCCTCCTTTCTGCTGAGACTGTGGGGAGGAGGCCTGCTGGAGAAGCAGCAGCCGAGCATTCCTGGCTTGCATGATAACTGCTGATGAAACCCACGGCCTTTGGACTGAATAGGGACACAGATAGCAATCAGGAATCAGAGATTAAGTTTTGCTCAAAAGACGAGAGCGGCCGAGCAAAATGTGTTTTGATTTGATTATTTACGCAATGCTGTGTGAGTGAGCAAAGACGCGTGTTCACCACTGTGTGCAAGCCAAACACGATTAGTCAATAATGATTTGGAAGTTTTTTAGTCTTTAAAGGGTAAAGATGAACTAAATCCTCATAATTTCTTGTGGAAGTAAATATTCATTCGACTCACTATTTCTCAAATTACCTTTTTGCAAATAATTGCTGCGTCTCTCACGAGTGCACGCTGACAGCACGTCTTGATGCAGATACGCAGCTGAGCTGCGACCGTGTGGCTGCTGTTGGCAAACCTTTGAAATGTGACTGTAACTCATAAGAAGTACATAACAACAAATTGTTGAGAATAGATAACACATTAAGAGATTAACTGATTATATTGTTGAATTTAATAAATTAAAGTAGCCCTCAATGTTTTTGACGTATCTTAACCCCCTCATATGCTATTACAGCAGCCTATAAGAATGAATATTACTAGAATAACAGCAGAAAATATCCAGGAATTCACATTATAGACACAGCAGTTAAATCCCTTGAACAATTTGAACACGATTTAGCAATTTAGTGCAACACTATATTACATTTTGACCTTGTCATGTCATGCTAAGTCTCAAAATGTCTCTGTGACATGTATTCCTACCTCTGTATCTCTTTAAATAAGGGCCCTGTGTCTGTCCCCTAACTATTCTTACAGCACATGGTGTTCTGGTATGTTGTTTTGTGCGATTTATATGCGGCGTCATCCATCAAGATATCATAAATGCTCGACCTGTGTTGGTGTTGCTTAATAAACAATGTGGCACATGCCTTGTTGGAAGCTGTGAGTTTACAGAGCCTTAAATAACACAGTTATGACCGTGGTCAGCTGCTGGATGATTTCAGTCCACATATCTGCGGACACAGGTTTTGCTGAGAGCAGTTTTTGGAATGGAAAACCGGTCTAAAAAAAAGCACTAAAAGCCTGAGCCTCGCCGCTGTGATGTGTTCGCACTGTTTGTTTACTTGGCAGAGCCTGTGAAACTGCGTTGACTCTCTGTGCTCCAGATTTGACCAGAGATGTTTCTCCAACTCACCTGTGGCTTATTTTCTGACCCAGTCCTCAACCACACTCTTAGCACGTGTTTATTATCGAGAAGGAATGTATCATAACTCTGTTTGCGGATCTAAAATGGGCCTCAGACGACGGAGAAGGTTACTTTAAGCGGAAATATTCTGAAAGCTGTGGTCTAACTGGGTGTTTGTTTGAGAAACCTTTGCAGCGCTGTATTGTAAATCAACACCAAAGCATTAGTCAAGATGGGTTGGCAGGGATTCAAACCCTCAACCGTTCGGCCTGCATTTAACATCTCTGCACATAAATATGAGCTCTTGGGACATGACGCCTTCCTCTGGAAGCACTTTGTCAGAACCTTGAGGAGGCAAAGGAAAAGAAGGACAACATTTGTTGTCAATTTAGCTCTGCTCCCAGATGAAAGCAGCCCAGTGGATTTATGGCACCTTAGCTCAGGCAGCCATGTGCTGGAGGTATGCTGCATCATGTGGACGTATATAAACTGAGGCTTCCTATTTCACATATCTGAGCTTTGCTATGAGGTACCTGTTCTCTGAGCAGACTGACGCACCTGGCTCACTCGGTATATCTGTCATTTGAGGGTCTCATTCTGTGCTGGTCTGTGTTTCAGAACAAAGTCTTTCAAACCTCTCTTTCCCAACTTGTCGAATTTCAAGTGGCACCTTACTTCAAACTATGATGCTATAGGTTTCCCTCTAGTGCGAGTTTTATAGGGATGCAGTGTTAGTTTCTGCCTGTACTACATGCTCGTTACACGTGTCCTTTCAAAATAAACTTCTGTGTTCATCATTAAATATAAATGTTTTCTTGGTTAGGTGGTGTTTTGTACTTAAATGATGCCATGTATGTAATAAAAAGTAAGAAAAGTATGGTAAAATAGATCAACATTGACTTATTTTTCCATACTTTTGTTTATTTTATTCACATAACACAAACACTAGTTTCTTGTGTGAAAGTTGTTTGTTGACCCAACCAAACAACTGTCTCACACTAAAGGGTATCAAACGACGAGGGCAACTGACCAAGCGTCTGTTCTTGACAATTTAGGAGTGAGATCGGATTGGTGAACTCATTTAAAGCTGGAATCCCACGTGGTTGCAGGCAAACTTAGTAGGTTATATAATGATTTATATTGAAATTGTGAAAATGCTTAAAATCAACACAGCTAGCAGAAATAAGATTTTTTTTTTTTTGCGTGAAGATTTAACATTAATACCAAACCCTCCTCTTTGTAAATGTCCTGTCCACATATTGATAAAAAAAATCCTGAGCCAGCTAAATCCTGAGCCAGCTAAATCCTTCAGTACATCATACAACATGAACAGCATGCTGGCTTATGTTGGGACATAGAAATCTATTACAGCCAATCCCTTTGTGGAAAAGACGATGGTTGGGCACACTACTTTTTAACCCTCAGACATTAAAAATGTGTTGGCATGTATCAGCTGATGAATGAGGTTGGTGTTTTAAACAGGCATCAAGCCATCGGTTCTTGTGAAGGCATCAGACAGGAAGAGGAATGTGACTAAACACATCACACATGATGTGTGAACCCTTTTGTCTTCAGATCCCTATATGAGTAGACAACTGATATGACATTTAGTCTGTCAAGTGTTAGGTCCAGTGCTTTGCCTTTATTGCGATGAACCATTTTGCAAAACCTGAATAGTCCAAAAAAGTCCCATTGGACGAAAAGCTTAAATGTTTGTTATCCCTTGTTATCCCGAAAACAAAGCCCATTGTTCCAAACTGTGCATTGAACAGAACCACATGGGTAATTATTATGCTACCATGGTGAATGCAGAACCAGTCCCACATCGCTTCTGGTTGGCCCACCCTGATATTCTTAATCTAAACCTAATAAATCTCATTCCTCAAGCCTAAGCTATGATAACTCAACCCAACGAAGGCAACTAGTGGAATGAGGCACAGTGTTTAGTCATGTCTTTGCTCGTGGGGGAAAAATTTGGGAAGGTACAAATAGTTTTTTTGTTTTTTTTACAGTAAATCTGTGTTGTAGTAAGAGTGTGTATTTCTGGAGCAATGGCTGTTTGTTTTTTTGGATATCGAGTCAGACAAATGGGACTGTTGTCCAACGGTTTATTATATTTTAACTGTTGGGGTTTCAGTGCCGGTAAGTCATCTATTGTTACATCTATCCCAAAGCATATCTTTCCAGAACATATTTAAGATGAAACACAGAGGATGTGGCAGGAAATGAGAACATTTGATGCAATCAAAGGATCAGTTACTAATCAGAAAACATAATGTTTTGCCCTTCACTTCATTCATGTCCAAAGTGGGGCTCTCACAATAATCAACAAAGTAGTTTGAATCTTTGGAAATCTCTCTGGATTGCATAACCTAATTTGCAGTCCTGTGTGCAGACCACGCTTGCGTGCGTTAGCGCCACAGATCTGCTGTATCTGCTGCCTTGAGCGTATGTTTAATGTGTTTGCTGCATTTAAGATAATGACTTGTGCATTCTTGTTCCATTGGAGACTTTATGTGCATGTTTAAAATGGCTAGCACTCAGATGTCAGCGGACTTCAAGCTGAGACGGAGCCAGGGGCCCGTGTTGGTTTCAATCAGGCCTGTAATCACTCACAAAGCAGCAGCGCCGAACAATGAAATCCAAAATTACTTTTCTGGCCTGTAAGAAGTTCGCCAGGATCCAAGATACTGCACTTCATCACTAACATTTTGTGTCTTCCAAGTTCTTTCTCACTAAGGCTCATTCAAGATGCACACAAACACATCTGTGGTGGATCAGAACGCATTACACATATGTTTGCACTTAAAGCCTACGCGCTTTCTCTGCTCCTGGCTTTTGTGCCCACTGTCAGCTATTTTCCCTGATTCCAGTCTCTATTGTGGCTTTACCTGTTTGTCACAGTCTCAGCAAATCCACCAATTTTAAAGAGTGGAAATAGTATACTGACATTCACATCATCATTTCATCTCTTATGGGTATTTAAAAAAAGAATCTAACAATCCTAAAAAACGTATTGTACAGCTTATGTAACATAGTCACTCACCACAGAATATAGTTTAAAGTTATAATCCTATCTTTGATACCACCTATGGTTGGTTCTATTCTGTAATAATACATACACCCGATTATATTTTTCCTTCCAGATCTGTTTTTAAGTTGCCCTCACACACACACACAGGACCCTGGAAAGCTGCAGCATGTGCTTCATTTATTCATCAGCTTCACTGTTTACTGTGCTAAAGAGCGAATGAAAAGAGGGACCAGTATTTGTGAGAACAAAGCCTTAAATAAGATGAATCAAATATTATTTCCATATTGTTTCACGGCGGTCACGTTCTAAAGCACAAGTCAACAACCACACCTCCACACAAACCTGCGGCTATGTGCCGGATTCTGAATGAATGCAGTTCAAGGCCCACTGTTATGGCCTATTCTTTCTCTCTGTGCATCTCTATAAGACGTCAGTGAGACTCCGTACGCAGAGTTGCATCAAAAATTGATCACGAAGGTTATGTACAAAGTGTAGTGTAGCCATTAACAGCCGAAAACACAACTGTGAATATAAGACCCAAGTTGTAATAAACTAGAATTGTCCTTTAACCCTGCCCATGAAAGGATATTGCAGAGTGATGATAACTACAATCTGGGTTTAGGGGGAAGTTGTGGCAAAGGTGAATATATTATAATGCTGAACAAAAACCACAATAAGGCCTGCGGAGATGCTCATAGTGAGCAATTAAGCAAAGAAAAGAGCAGTTCACTGGCCAAACAAGCTCTCAGGGTTAACAATTACGATTAACAAACAAATTTACCTTAAAATGAACGGGCTTCTGGCTGTTCAGGAGAAAACACAAATAAGAAGCCTTAACAGTGAAGTTCATGAGGCTACATGGTTTTGATAGATTTCAAAGGACAGGAAATACATAATAATGTGATAAAACAGCACTGAATTCAGGTACGTTAAAAATGATTAATGTTGAAATGGGTTCTTCTGAAGGGAGGAAACATGGCCTTGTGCCTCCACAGACACAAGAATGGATGGGATAGAAAATGTAACACTATTGGGGCTAACTTAACAAATAAATACATATAACGCTGTTATCATTCAACTTTTTATTCCAACCATATAAAAAGACACAGTTCTTACTTTTATATGGTCAAATCTTTTAATCTGTCAACCACCAGTTTTGTGTAAACAAATGCTGACAAGTGCATATATGTTTACCATCAATTATGAACTGGGTAGAAAGTCATCGGTCCTGTCAATCCCACAGTAAAACCCACTTTTTACTCAGACATGACCTCACGCCTCAGGTTTCCATGGTGAAACATACAAACTATCCCATAGTACACAGTACAGTACACACTGTGTTCTAGCAGACAGACTCTGACAAGCCGGTCTCTCTCCTGCCCCAATTTAACCATGAACCAACATAAGTCCATTCAGCGTCCATTCGTCCATTCAGCGGCGATTCATCGTGGTTGAACTTTCACGTTGGGGCGAGTGCTCCCCAGTTGCAGGGCTGACTGGATGAATAAAGGGTGAACAGGAGAGTGGTTCTCTGCTGGGACAGAGAGCCCAGTCTGGTGGAAGACAGCCCGGAAGAGTTTAGATATCAGCGGTAGCTGGGGACGATCCCACCGCTCAGGCTCAAATAAACATGGGGTTGGTCTTGGAGTTGCATAACAAGCCTCCATCTGTTTCCTGAAAAGGTATCTGTGCATTAAAAACAAATATGTGACTGTATGTTATGTGCTGGGGAAAGCCACAGGTCCTACTATCTACTTTGAGAAAGGTTTGACCAGTGTACATCATTGGGTGGAAAGCTTTACCAATTCCAAAATTACTTTTTGTGGCTGGATGTACAGCCATATATATAGCCCCATCACACAAACTATACACCAATGGTGACAATTTTTTTTGAATAGCTCTGACAAAAGCCAAACAAGGATTAATGGAGTTTGTTGAAAATTTGAATCCGGTGCCAAGTAACAGCTCATGAGGTGCATAGTGTCTTTTCAAAATAAACTTCCGATGTAGATTTACGTAGTTTTTAGGTTTACAGAATTTTTAGGTGTACGTGGTTCGGCTACTTGGAAAAATACACTTCTGTGTTCACAGAAAAATGTACAGATTCTGCTCGTTACACGCCTAAAATAAACTTCTGACACAGGTTTTCAGGTTTACTTGATCAGGTTTAGGCAACAAAACAAGGCACTTCCGAACTGGTATCAGACAAGTAAACTGGCCCAAAAAAAAGCACTTTTAATACAAACCTAGTTTAAGCCCATCATTACTCAATAACCAGCTCGACGGCAACTCAAGTGCAAAGATATGTGCCAGGATTGTGACCATTGCAGGGAAGGTGACTGGAGAGTCACAGAAACAGGATAAAAAACAGGATAAAAGTGAGGTGTCCAGTCAGGGAAACATTAGCACTTTGAACACATTAGAAACAATTGGAACTTGGGATTGAATAACACCAGCCTTGACGCCAGAGCAGGCCAGTGACGTAAAGTCGGGGGACCGATGACCCCTATTCGACTGTCTACCCCTCCTACTTCTACCCCAATCCTTCGGACCACAGCCATCGTTGAACCCGGCCTTCGTTCTTGATCTTAACTACACCCCTGTAGAGTTTCACGACTGCATCTTGCACAGTTGTGTTGCTTATTGTGTTGACAAAATCTGTCCACAGACAGAAAGACGCCAAACCCCTTCTGTGGTATTCTGCTTCAGTAAATGGCTCCTGGACCATATTATGCCAGAGATGACACACTCATAGATTCACATGGTGAAAGTAATACCAGCGTCAACGGTAAAACAGTACATTTAACAGGAAAAAAGTCATCCAGTGTGTTTGTCTTTTTTTTCTTTTTCATGAGGAATGTGCTGCAGTCCTTTAATGACTGAACTTTCTGTCTGGAGTTAACACTGCCAAGCTGATGTAAGTAGTAAGTAGCGTTCATCTCGTGTACCAAACAACTCCAGGACTGGGAAACGTTACGCATGTCAGTCCCTGTAACACATTCAGCAAAGCAGAACTCTTTCATTACAGTCAAGCCAAGTTTTTTGCTCTGTATCAAGCTGAGATTTGTCTTTTAGCCGGTCCTGCGTTTCCTCCAACCAAAACCACAGAAAAAAAAGACTCGATTTCAACAGCATTTAATCTGCCGGCGAGGCAGCCTTGCAATTATCAATGAGGCATAAAAGGGAGAACTGACCAGAATATATCATTAAGCCGATGGTCTGGCTTCTTGTTTTTAAGTTATCTTTGCGGAGTTCGACTCTCCAGCGAGTTCTTCTTTAACCTTGTATCAATGTTTAAATCATTATTTTCTCTTTTTTTTCCTGCAGATTTGACCTGAGTATGAATTTCCATCACACACTAAGGACTCTAAAAACAGGAGGGTGATCTCACAATACATCACTTATTACATCCTAAGTCCAGCTTCTCTTACGTAAGAGAGAAGCGAGACTAATACTCTCTCTATGCGAGTGCATATTATGGCTTTCTTTTTACAGTCAGCCTTTCATTTGAGGACATCAGGCGTTTTTTAGAAGAACAAAGTTTTTCTGTTGCACCAAGTGGGGCTGACTCACCTCATCCATCACTCGATGGAAAACTGATACAAACACATGCAGCTTCATCCTTTCATCCACCTCCACTCCCAGCAAGGAATATTACCCACACCTCCTGTCATGGCACCCACTTGGAGTTAAACATTTCAGTGCCAGATTAGTGACGGACAAGGTGAGGTATTCGTTTAATTAACACATGAAATTGCTATTTCCTGCAATGCAGAACTGTCAATCGTTACCTTTAAAGCTACTTGTTTACTATTAAGCTTAGTTTACATTTCCCTATATCATGAAATACACAATTTGTTATTCTTTTAGACTGCTGTCAGCAGTAAGTGACAGATAAAATGTTGGCTGAAAGTGTTATATGGGTGTACGTATTTTAAAGTTTGTCAAGGCAAATTTCAAAGCTCAACAACAAGGCAATAATAATGGCTTGATATCTTATACTTCTCCAGCTCTTAACACCGTAATATGGTTTTGATGGGACCTGAACCAGAGACCATCTTGGATTACGGTCATGGACATGTTGTTTTAATTTGTAGCCAACCTCATAACTTCCTGGGATTTCTCGTAAAGAAAAAAACAGTTTTATTGCTGGTGAAAAGATTAAAAGTTCTACGTTCCCTTCATGGCAACCGGTAGGATCCCGTCTCCCCATTACAAGGGGGCGGGGTCTATTTAAGTCCATCCACAGACATGAATACAGGCTGGCTGTGTCATTGACTGCTTCAAATCATCTCTTGCGCTTACTATTAATATTAAATAGATGTGGATACATGTTTTGAAGTTTGAACAAAGTAGTAATAATGTTCTTATGATGTGAAAGACCCCTGTACATTTTTGCTATTCAGGCTCTGGGGTCTTCCCCCCACACATCTCACACTGGGGAACATTGACACTCTCCACTTACGCAAGATCATACGTTGTAACACAAAAAATTTTTTAACAGAAAAATCAAATATACCAGAATTCCCCTGAAAAAGTAAAACATAAAGCAGACTTACACAAAATCAGACAATAATATAACAATCTTGTACAACATACACCTGCATCATTTGCATATTTGAGTGTCCATGAATGATGCAGGACATGAACTGTCCACTTAACATACGCATGGAGGGCATGCATATAGGCTGCAGAAACACAATAGTTCATTTATTTATGTCGCTCCCAAACTTAAGATCTCATTTGTCAAACTTTGGAAACAAGCTTCTTGTTTGCTCTCGAAACGCTCACATCTTCTCACACACATAAAATACTATGTATGATTGAATAATATAATCGTTAACTGAACTGTGAGCATTATATGTGGTCGCTGTGATACTACCATGCTACTGTTTTGAAATGTATATTTGTTGTGTGTGTTATTGAGATTGACATTTAGACACTGGTGTGAAGTTTATTTCCAGGATAGCTGCACAAAAGAGGAACCATACAATGAATGAAATAAATATGTTTGCATTATTGTCTCACGCTACTTTTGCTTTATGGCCTTGAAACCGCAACACGTGTCAGTTTAATATCTAATGGGAAATTAAAAAACCTGACAGGCTCAGTTTTTTTTTCCCCGCGACGAATAACAAGCTGAGCAAAAACCTACGCTGAGGGTTCTCACAGCAGCTCGGACACAGAGGATGACTCAACTCCTCTCTTGATTTACTGTTAACATGTGTTTATGGTCTTAAACGAGCTTTAAGTCTTCTTCAATACAGCATGATGTCAATTGAATTATTATGGTCTATTTATAGTTACATAGACCACTAAGCAGGATATGCTTTAGGGCGGGCTTACTGTAATTGGCAACAAAACTTAATAAATGTACAAAAACAAAGATGAACGTATAGAAGGTAGTGATACTTGAGTATGTACGTGACATATACATTAGATCAATGTTGGTGAAAAAAACACTTTCTATAGACCTTGGTCCTGTCTGACACCTACTGCTATTATTATTATTATTATTATTATTATCATTATTATTATTATTATTATTATTATTATTATTATTATTATTATTATTATTATTATCATTATTATTATTATTAGTTGCATTGCAAATGCCATTACTGCTTTTTGTATAATTATTATTCTACAATAGCCAGTGTTGCTGTTATTTTTGGTAGTTGTAACTTTTTAATAATGCATATACTACTACTTTCATGATATGAATAATTTCTGTTGTTCATTCTGTAAAGATGACATCTATTGCACTTCTGTCAATCCTTGTAGAGGGATCCTCCTCTAAGGTTTCTTTCCTTTTTCTCCCAGTTAACAGGTTTTTTGGGAAGTTTTTCCTCAACCGATGTGACGTCCTGGGACGTATGTGTACAGATTCTAAAGCCTTTGAGGCGATTTTGGAATTAGTGATTTTGGGCTAGACAAAATAAAAATAATTGAATAAGTGAAATTAGAACAGCTGAACCCAAGAGACCAGAGTTTCTGTCCAGTGTGAAACCAATAGTAACGTTCTAACCCAAAACATGATCGTTTGATCAACCTAACCAAGTAGTTTTGTGGCCTGGACCTAAACATATTTAAGAATGCAGTTTCAAAAGCTTTGATTATGCACTTATCTGGATATGAAATGTATTTTGGGTTCGTCGAGATTTACTATATCTTAAAAAATTGACAATGCCTCACGTCATTCTGGCGACTGCCTTGATTAAAGTGTGGAACAGATTCTGATCCTACGGATTGATTTTTTTAGACACAGAGAAAGACTGGACATATCTGCAGTCACATTCCTGTGGCAAGACTTCGGAGGCCCTAAACCACACATTTCAGTCTTGTGCGGCATTTCCCACTCATTCCACCCGTCTGTGCAATTTGCTTTCCGTTAAAGCTCCAGCGCAAGGAAGAGGCCGTCCACGCATACTCGCTTTTGCCTGTGCATTTCTCCCATGTGTTAACCTGTGGCTTTCTCTGGAGAGCTGGGCACAAACATCATTAACATGATGGTCCCAAGTCCTGGAGTGAACTTTGAGGAAAAGAGAGCTCCTTTATTCTCTGTGACTGATTAATCTGCAGGGACATTTAAAGACGCGGTGCCAGGCAACCTGGGCAAACGAAAGCTTTGCACCTTAAGATATACTGGTTTCCTAACTGGCCTCGCGAAGGAGGGAACGTGGTGATGGCTCAATGAGTGATGGGGATTTTATTACATCAAAAGAAGTTCCGTTTCCATTCCCATAGTTAGTTTTTAAGCCTAATAGTTTGAGCCTCTGAAAACATCTTATTTTTTGGTGCAGATTATAATAATTTCCATTTTTCAATTATAAAAATCAAATAGTTGTGTTGCCTTGGCTGTGCTTAGCACTCTCTAAGTGCTGTCGAGCGGAGATGTTGTTGACCTCTACAATGTGGTGAGGATGAATTAGCATATTTGGCTTATGAGTTCCACAGACATAGTTGAACCATGCATCTTTGACTTTGCAATAAATAATGCTGTGCTAAATTGTTTTACATACTCTCGTAAATGAGTTATGTTTAATCATTGCAAAAGAAAATCATCATATTGCTTTTTAAGTATTATCTAACGTGTCTCAGAGATGACGTTTAAACCAAATAATCTGTCACGCACACTGCAGTTCACTGAATTCAGCGGCAATTTACATAAAACATACCACTGTCCAACACTGGGACTTATACACAAGGAGGCTCTACAGTACATGGCCTCATAAGAGTATTGTGTATGGATATAGACAGCTGTGATGTATCTTACACAACATTGTGCAGTTCTAACAGAATTTTAAAGGTTTGTTGCAACCTTATATGCTGCCTGTATTGTTTTAGATAGGGATAGTGTGCAGCATTAGATTAAGAAAGTTGTATTATATCAATTGAGGAGCTCGTGTTCTTTAGTTTATATTGTCTTCATTTGTCTTTTTTTTGTGGTGCAGCACAGTGGGGCTTTGTTTTTCGATCGTATCATCATAATTTAATTGAATTTACAAAAACAAGTCTGAATTAAATGTTAATGGTCACCCTTTGCTTATGTCCATTATGCATCTGACCCATAGACCTTATATAAGCAGTCATTATGAAGTTACCCTTTAGTTTGTGGACTGCTGTTATGAAGCTTCAAGTTTGATGATTTTACAGATGAACCGATATTTGGAATGTGGCGGAGTGACGTAGAGACGCTGTCTAAGGCTCTGGTAGCGGCAGCAACCTATCAAGCACAAGGTAGCCCCGTCTTAAAGTATACCCATCATTTACTAAATGAACATCATGCTGTATTGAAGAAGATTTAAAACTAGAGATTGAGCCCATCAATTCATGTTTACAATGTTTATGGAGGGAATAAATCAAGAGAGAAGTGAAGTCATTTTCTCATGGACTATACAATCTGACTGCTTGTTGCAACTTCTTGTTGGGAACGTAATTTGTAGGAGGCAGGGTTAAAATAGGTCGGGTGGTCACACAGACCAGCGAGGCCGCAGCTTATAGGTAGCTAACTGTAGCGTATCTCGGGCCCTGCTACGCAGACTGGTGTTATTCGCGGTGTATTCGTGGTGTAGTAAAAATACTTTGTTACATTCCACCACTGATTACTATCCATTGTTAGTCCGTGTTAGCCACTGTAAGTGCACTGTAGCAACGTGTCCAACGACGTAACTTGGACGGTGCTGTATACTGTACATATGACTGTTTTAATGGAAGACAAATCAGACAGAAGTCTCGAAGAGGTTGCAGCATGAGTTGTGACCAGGGAGACTTTTTATACCCAAAGGCCTCAGTACAGCAGCAGCTCCACCTCTGACCCCGACAACGACTGTAACAACCCCTAGCCCCTGTCGGGTAAGTGTTATAACCTCGCTCTCGTCTCAGAGCAGCAGCCTGCCTCCTCCCCTTGACGCTATCCGTCAGCATGCACATATTCAACTGTGTGTTACATAACCTTGTTATTCCCACAACTCTCAGTGTTCTTGTTTTTGTGCTGCGCCACTGTGAATGTTCACTATGACTACAGTGTTTTTATTAAGAACCGATGTGGATACTCCTATATTTTTGCTTATAAATGCAATGTGTGTGTACGTTCCTGTTCCGTCAATGCTTATGATAACAAACTGTCCAAAATTGAGGTAAATATAGGAGTTAATCGCCAAAACACTGAAGGAACGGTTCAACTGCAAACACTGGTTTAGGCTCAGAAGTTGGGTTAGGGTTATAAAGAGATTGTAATTGTCTCTGGTTGACCATTGGCATCAGAAAAGTTCAAAGTTTGTATCCAATTTTCTTGAAAGTCGAGCATTTAAGGTCCCATGTTAGTCTCACTGGTCAGACTTCTGACTAACAAAGAGTTCAGTCATACTGATCTGTTACATGAGCTGTCTCCTTTGAGACAGCTGTGAATGTGAAAGTTTATTTGAACGATGTTGGCCCTTCGTCATATGACACATCTGAAATTATGCTGCGAGAAGGTCTTTAAGCTTAAGATTCCAGCCACTTTCGTGGCTCTGTGAGGCTGCACCAATTTGAGCTAACTGCTAACATCAGTATGCTAATATGCTCGCAATGCTAACATGCTTATGTTTAGCAGGTATGTTATGATAAGAATTTTAGTTCCTTGATTGCATGTTTAACGTTTTGCTAATTATGACAAAACGTTTTGCTAATTAGTACAAAACGCAAAGTAAAGACGATGCTGATGATAATTTTGGAGGAACATTTGCAAAAGTACTATTTGATATTTAGCTGGGAAATGACAAACGGTCATGGCAGTGGAACAAATTGCTGCTGAAGGCTGAAAAATCTACTGGGAACTGTAGACCGGACATAAAGGTTTGAGTTGAGCAGTAGACAAGACATAAAGGTTTAAGTTACAGAGTAGACCAGATATAAACACACGTCGAGTGCCTCCCATGACCCTTACCTGGCTCGTAGCAGAGAAACCAGCTCAGGGCTCCCACAAATTCGACGTAATTCTGAGTTGTATATTTATGCACTTTAGAATTGCTTCATGCTGGTCGTATCATTTTATTACGTCATATTTATTAAGTCATATTTATTGCCCACACCGTGATGGCCGGTCCATGAAAATATTGTCTGACACAAAACCGGTCCGTGATGCAAAAAAGGTTGGGGACCGCTGCTCGAGTTAGTATTTGGGGGAGCAGGATGGCGTATTTGGGATTGAGTAAAAAAATAAAACTACATGGTATAGAAGGATCATGTCACCTAGTGCAACAGTATGGCCCAGTGGTGTGTATTTAATAGTTTTTGGACAACATCACACTGTTTATAACTGTATTTTGTGTTTTCTTTGTTTACAGCAGTGATCATGGTGCGTGAGGGTACACTGGACAGAGAAAGGAGCAGTTTGTCTGGTTTGTTTAAGTAAAAAATACATTCCATTTTCCAAACCATGTATCCTATTCAGGGTCGTGGGGAGGCTGGAGCTGATCCCAGATGACATTGGGCAAAGGCAGGGTTCACCCTGGACTATCTGAGGGTACAGACCACCATTCACACCTATGGACAGTTTTAGAGTCTCTAATTAACCTGAGCTGCATGTCTATGGACTGGGGAGAAAGGGGATTGAACCTGGGCCCCTCTTACTGTGAGGTGGCAGTGCTACCCACTACATAGCCCTAAAAAAAAATACATATTCATGTAAATCAACAGTTTCTAACTAGTATCTGTAGGCACTGCATGATCAAAGTAAAAACATAATAATACATTTTTAAAAAAGGAAGTTGGAAAAGGAAAAACACTGTTTTATGTCCAAACTGACATGGAAGAGCCTGTGTGTCATTGAGGGCTGGCAGTTATGTACGGAATGTGTCTAAATATGTAAATTGTTTCTAAACAGCCTTAGTGTTGTGTTTTTCGCTGTCAGTCTTTCGGTCTGTTCCAATTTCAGTGTAAAGTTGCCCTGATTCTCCAAATCAATTCAAACATGAACAACTGAAAACTCCACTCAACCTCGACCTTGACTGGATTTGCCGGATGGACCGTTACTGTCTTCAACTGGAGGCTTAGTGTAGCTTTCAGCATATTCTGTATGTGGGCGCATGCTTTTCACAGCATTTTTACAGATCCTGCGTGTCTGTGGACTGAAAATCGGCCTCCAGACTGTGTTTGGAGACAATATATTTATGGGATGTTCAGGAGCTAGTCCTGGCAACACAGCCAGATTATTTTTCTATATTTATAAATACCAATTTGTTATATACATGAGTGTGTATTTGTAACTTAAACCATAATAATCTTCATAATCTCTCTTGGGGATATTTAAAAATGACATTTATTCCCATTTTTTGTGATAAACAGTCGAAAGGCTAGTTGGGCAGCATCCAGGTGTTGTGCTGCTAAAATGAAAGCAAAAGTGTCTCCACAACCAAAGAATATTTTATTTGCTTGTTTAGTAATTTCATTCAAAACAGAAATAATTACACTTATTACTACACTGAAGCAAAATCAGATAAATATAAATGTAAATCATTACAAAAACATGTTGTGTGTTCAGCGTATTTTAGAGGTGGAAATGAATTTGCACACAAATTACTGTCGAAACCTGAAGACTAGAACAGCTCTGTGACAAGATATTCATATGCAAAGGCTGTGATTATGGCGCCTTGCACTGGTTCACCACAGCGAGTATAAGCTAAGCTTACCACAAACAAAATGGAGTGTAAGCTCTGGAGGAAAGGAGCCTCAGTGTAGAAAGCCTCTGACTCACTATTCAAATTAGAAACATTTCTCCTTTATTTAATTGCAAAATCTGTTATTTTATGTGATCAAACTCTTTATAAAACACAGATTTAGTCTTTCATTAAAAATGAACCCGTTTCTGGTCTTGATTGTTTTACAAAGGTCAATTTAAGGATCTAAGTCCTTAGGAAATGCACACCAAAATGTTCCCATGCCCCTCATCACAGAGTTATAGCCAGTAAAATCTTCAAATGTCAACAGTGTTGGCCTGTGCCCAGTGACAAAGCAGCCACGCTGTGAAAAGTCTGTTTAGTGACAAGTTTTTGTGAGATACGATATCAGTAATAAGAGGTTAAGAGATGTTGATGCAGAGGCAACAGGTAAACTCAGTGTGAGTCCACTTTGAAAAAATGCATATAAAGAGTGCAACTCCGAAGAGAACTGTGATCTTACGAGGCAGGTAGATTTATTCAGTGTGAAATGGCCCTTTTGCCATGAAGCGGCGTGTTACAGCCTCAGTTCCAGCAGAGCAATGCACATGAATCACTTTTATCTAAAGCAACTTACAATTGTTGGTCTATACACTGGAGATACAGCAACAGGAAGCAATTCAGGGTTAAGTGTCTTGCTCAAGGACAACTAGGACGACATTGACAAACTGATCCTCTGATTGAAAGACGGGTATACTAACTACTGAGCCACAGTCACCCCTGCCCTAAAGGAACACTTCTATGCATGAGGAAAAAAACTAACCCTAGAGATGACCAAAACCCAAACTCGGTGTGTCTACAAATTTGTCTGTAATTTCTCTCTTTTGGGGCTTTTGTATTAAAATAATCTCCATCACCTCCATGAAAGGCCACTCTTTTTCCAATTTTTAGAAGAATTTATCTCAGACCTTTTCACTTTGTTAGTTATCAGTGACCATCCTCTGCAATGTAAAGCCTGTCTGGGCCTTCAGTAAATTCAAAGCAACACTAGCCGCCCGTGTGATGTCGGCACCGATGTATTCACTACTCGCCACACTGGTCTCTGACTGTTGGGCACCTGTGGTTGTGGCTCCTTTCACTGCAACATCAGGACTTGTGGAAAATTGTAGCAGTGACTTGAAAACAACTCTTTCGAGACTTCTAGAACCAAATTGCATCTCCTACTGCTAAAACTAGACACTCGAAGAGGTCTGCACCATAGTTTAAGGAGCAAACACATGCTACTCAGCAGACCTTCAGAAGATTGGAACGCCAATGGTATAAATCAAAACTGGGACGTAACTGCCTCTCATTGTGTGTATTCCATTACAAGTTTGTGTTCTGCCCTCTTTCAAAGCAGCAGAATTATCTTGCTTTTAACCAGTAATAATTAACTCAATGCTAGATTTACCTTGACACTGTCTCTAAACTTACCACAAAACCACTTTCAGCTGCTAATGTTTTATGGGATTTTTTATCCATTCATTTTTTTCTTTTGTGAAAGACTCAAAGAGATTAGATATAAAAAGTGTTCTTCTTCTCAAAGCCATATTTGTAACACCTGCGGTAAAACATGCTAAACTTCAAGTAATGTACATATCTAGCCATTGACACTTTAGAAGAAAAAAAAGCACCAAAAAAAAATAAATTGTTGGATCTTTGTCAAGTTCCATGCTTGAGAATCCTTCCACTCTGTCGGGTTGTCCGACCAGGATGACGGAGAATTGTTTAAAGTTTAAAGTAACATAAAAAAGAGGAGGATATTTTCGTCTTCTTGTTATTAATCTTACATCCAAGTAACAGATCATATATGATATTCCCAGCTGCTGGAGTGAAAACTGCAGCACTCACAGTGTTTGCCAATGATTACTAATGTCCTCATTTGGCTTTTGTGTGTCTGACTGTGTAAGTAAAGTTACCTGAGGGTGTGGTGTGGAAGAGTGCAGGTCAAACACTATCCTATATTGTTCTGCCTAGTTGAGTGTTGTTCTCTGTGTCATCCTCATACACACACACACACACACACACCACACTTGAAACTCCGAGCACATAGTTCATGTTGTTCAACAACAAACACATGTGAATGACACATATACAGTGGTTCACAGTAACTATAGTAAAGTTACTACAGTGCACGTAAATATGTCTGTTAATCAGCATAACGTGGTTTCTTTGAGTAACGTAATCGCACATTATCCATGTAAGCTTCCTAGGCCTCTACTTTCCCCAGCTTAATATCTCAATATGACATTTAAAGAGACCTTTCACGGTGATTTCATTTTTCCCTGTTTCAAACGTTCAATGTATGTTTTCCTGGATCCGTTGTATTGCAACATGATTTCATCCCTACTTGTTGAAGGCAGTCTTGCACATTGTAAATTTATAAAGGAATGTGTGTGTGGATAACATTGTGAAACAGTCGTGGTTGTGTTAAGGCAACAAATCTTCTTGGCTCT
This sequence comes from Clinocottus analis, assembly GCF_023055335.1. Lineage (NCBI taxonomy): Eukaryota > Metazoa > Chordata > Actinopteri > Perciformes > Cottidae > Clinocottus > Clinocottus analis. Next base: position 5,402,005 of record NW_027176042.1, on the reverse strand, counting down.
AAATAAGAAATGATGGACAATATTAAAATAAGTATGCTTGTAAGGGAACTCAAGCTACAGATGTAACGACACCTAATCACTCAACTTTTTATTTACACAGCACACAAATTACGGACCGCTGAGTAAAAGTCACAAGATATTTCAACTCATCCTCCACCCTCTTTCTCCCAACACTGACGCGGACTGGTCATCATTGGATTTAGTTGAAAACCCGATGTTTCTTTCCAGTTTTCTTCACGTTAGACATTGATATCTTCACAGTGGCTGAATGGAGTTTGAAAATGCATTTGAAATGTCCATGCTTTTTTTTGTGGAAAAGTTGGAAGTTGGAACAGCAAAAGCTAACCCTTACCAATCACTTCCTAGGAACATTACCGTGTTTAATTATCGTGCATCTGGCAACACTGAGGTCAGTCAACCAATGACAGTTCTCTCTACAGTCAGAGCTTGCGCAAGAAGGTAAAACGTAAGAGAGATACTCTTTCCAAAACTTGGAAGAGTGTAATAACTAGTTTGTGAAAGACCCAGAGAAACATAAATATCCAACGAGGCAAAATCCCGGACGTTTTTGGATTCCCTGCCGGACACATTTTTTAAGTCTCGAAAAGAGGACATGTCCGGGAAAAAGAGGACGTCTGGTCACCTTAGGTAAAGCAGAGCGAGAAGCGAGACGATGACGACGACAAATACGCGCCGGACGGCTCCAGTCCCGCCTGTCATTACATCTTACCCGGATACCACCCATGCAAAAGATCTGTTTTTCTGATTGGCTGTAGCCCATTTCTTTTTTTTTTGATTGGCTCAAGTCTGCGCGCTGCGGCACATGAAATAGCCAGGAGGTTTTTTTCAGCGTGAGAAATACGATGTGTGGCGGGAGGGCGTGATTTAAGACCTAAATGCCTGACAGTCACGCTCAATGCGTGACACTTGAGAGTCCTGGTAAAGATAGTGATTGTCGTTGACTGACCAACAACTTATGGATAACATGACTACTGACTGACATGACAAAATAAATTATTGTTGGTTGTATAAAAAAGTCGTACTCTGCGTTTGGTTGGCAACGGCTGAAATGCCAAACTCGAGGCTTCAAAACTGCAGTCCAGAAAGCAGGGAGTCATATGCAGTTCATGGTTGAAAACAGAGCAGCTAACGTTAGTAGCAAGAGCAACATGTTAGTGGACTGCCAAGTGTCTGATGCGTCTCTCTGCTCAGTCCCTGTCACACCCTTAACACTCCCACTGAGCTGAAAGGAAACATGTGCTCCTTGTAAAACACATCAATTGTATCACACTTGCTTCCTGGATCAACTTATCCCAGCCCTCATATTGCTACGACTGTTCTATGGGTGTTAACTGAAGCACATGGTGTGGTGTGTTTTGTACTGTCCACTACTTTCCTGAGCAGCAGGATCACATGATGGAAGTGATAGTTTTCAGCCAAAAAACTCCAAAAGTTTACACTCTGTTTGCTCCGATAGAATGGCACCCATTTCCTGTAATTTTATTTCCAATAGGGTTAACATAGGGTTAAAGTAGCCATAAGTAGCTGTAACTTGCACCATAATAATGGACCTAACTACCTTACCAACTGTGTCTCTGAGTAGTTGTAGTGATTCTTGAAGGAAATGATAACAGTGCACTGTGTGAACACAGCTGGTCAGCATTAGAAAGGTTTAGTCCCAGACCTCTTCTCTATCACATTACAGGTACACACACACACACACGCACAATTCTTTCTTTCAGTGTCTCCTGGAGAAAATCTTTCCGGTCTGACCAAAGCAGATCTCTAACATGAACAGACAGCTGCTCAATGGGAACCATCCATCGTGGGTTCAGCCGTTCAGCCAGGCAGATCCATTGCTGACAGGCAGAACAGCCGATAACTGAAAACATATTACAACGTCACAGTGTAGAGATTCTTACAGTAACAATTAAAAAACCTTAATGGACAAGTTAATCATCACATTTTGTATTATTATTGATGATGTGAAGTATTTGTCACACAGATTATAAAACTCATGTTTTCGGCAACCTGAGCTCCCTTTCCTCTTCTTCTTTCTTTTCTTTTCTCATCTTCCCTCTCCTTTCTTCTCTTTTTTCTCTCCTTCTGGATAAATTACTGTCTTTCAATGCACATTACTAACTCTACTCCTTTCCGGGAGCCTCTGTGCTTCCTTGCTTCAAGTTTCCATGGACCGTGGCTGTCTGGACCTTGAATGTTTTTGTCATATTTATGTAATGTGCTGCAACTCTGTTACATTGCTCATTCTGGTCACATGACATCTATTGCTTCTGTCGATCCTGGGAGACGGATCCTACCATGTTGCTCTCCCTCAGGTTTCTTCCCCTTTTTCCCCGTGAAAGGGTTTTACTGTATTTATTTGAAGGAGTTTTTCCTGATCCGACGTGAGGTTCTGGGACAGGGATGTTATGTGTACAGATTGTAAAGCCCTCCAAGGCAAATCTTGTATTTGTGATTTTGGGCTATACAAAATAAATTGAATTGAATCTGTGGCGGGCCGTCAGGGCTTTCTAAGTCTTTTTTTTAATAATTGAAAGTTATAACTATTTTATAATGTAATTGTTTTTCACAAATACACTATATGTATTATAATTATTTTTGCCTTGCACAGCTTTTCTCATTGCACATCTACCTTCATCTGTTCTTCTGCTCCTTCAGGCCTCTTGTATGGCTTCTTGGGACCTGTTCAACAGCATTTTTCCTCCAATCACATTTCCCCTGTCTTCCTCTATGTAAGATTAGCCTGGTTTAAATGCATAAAAGAGCCTTCTCGAGACCCTAGATGTGTGATTGGTCACAGGGCCTGCGTGACCATTAACATGCGCTGTGATTGGTCAATGTAGCTACCATCTTAAACCTAGAAGCTAGAATCTCAGGA